>NW_020185329.1:3015445-3075677 GCF_003031525.2 Neophocaena asiaeorientalis asiaeorientalis
CCACACAAAAATTTCTATACAAAAGGAAGAATCAGAGGAAAAGAATGAATTCTTAAAGATAAAACATGATAGCCCTCCGAAAGGGTTTATTGGAAGATAAAGTTTCAAGAATATTCAAGAATATAGAAAAAAAATACCATAGAGACAGAAAGTATGAGACAGAAAGAAAACATAGGAGAAGTGAGTTTCATAAAGACAGAAATGCAGGATAGGAAATAAAAACAAAAATCAAAAATTTCAGAGATGAAAAGTACATGAATGTTCAGACTGAGAAGACTTACTAGATACTTAATAGTTTAAATGCTTAAGAAAAACCTGGACCCACCTTCATGAAATTTCAAAGCTTATTAAATCATAAATCTTAAATTTCAAATCCTATTAAAAGAAGATTCTAAAAGATTCAAGGGAGGGAGAATGTTATCTATAAAGAAATGAGAAACTGATTACCACTAAATTTAGAAGACAATTATGTGCTTCTTTCAAGGTTTTGAAAGAAAATAATTTGGAGCCTAGTATTGTATAGCCAATCAAACCATCTATTAATGGTGAGGGCAAGATAAAGATTTTAAAAACAAAGGCAAAACTAACATTTTCTAAACAAAACTCTTTTTAAGAAATATTTTTAAATGTACAAAAGACTCAGAAAGCTTTTGCCTAGTCAGTCAACAAATATTTACTGAGTATCTATTTTGGCATTATTTTAGGCAATAGACATACAACAATAAACATGACACAGGCCCTGCCCTCAAGAAACTTATGTATAGATAATTTTCTAGAATCCTTTTGGAGAAAGTTATTTGAAGATGTACTCCAGCAACAGATTGGTAAAAAACAAAAAGTTATAAGAATTGACCAAGCTAAACTAAGCGGTCAACGAAAAAAACCTAAGATGAATGGTATGCCATAGTTCTAAAAAGCATTGATAAATTCTAAAAATAAATTCTATGTAATAGATAAAATGAGAATCAGCTGGAAGATAGAAGTGATCAGGTGTGGTATTGATCATTAGTGTTCAGCAATACTTAGTTTGATCCTTCCTACGTACACAACATGTCTACATTTCTCAGTGTTCCCTACAGTTAGGTGGGACTGTGTAATTGAGTTCTAGCCAATGGAACTGAATTTCATTTTCAGGTCAAGGCAGTTAAGAGACAGGGGACTTCCTGTTTGATCTTTTTTTCCCTTTGGTAGCTGGATGGATAGACTGAAGCCAATGGAGATCTCCAAAGATCTCAGGGTTGTTAGAGCCACAGCATAGAAGGAAACTTTCTCCTGTTCCACTGTGGACTGTGATATGATCAAGAATTAAACTTTCATAATATTAATCCACTGGCCAAGTGAGATATCAGGTTTTTATTTGTTAGTGCAACATTTCTTAATCTATCCTAACTAAAAATATAGTGAAGAAGAAGGAGGAGGAGGAAGAGGAGGAGGAGGAAGAGGAGGAGGAGGAGAAGGAGGGAGAGAAAGAGAGAAAGAAAGAAAGAAAGAAAGAAAGAAAGAAATAGAAAGAAAGAAAGAAAAAGAAAGAAAGAAAGAAAAAATAAAAAAGAAAGAAAGGAAGAAAAAATAAGAAAGCAAGAGGGAAAGAAAGAAAGGGGGAAGAAAGAAAAGGTACCCATTTCTCTCAATAAGAAATATAATCAAGACTCAGCAGAATAAAATGCAGACCAACAAACTCATGATACAGTATAATGTCAAGTTGAATGTGGCCATTTGTGAGGGCAGAAGCTAGGTTCCCAGGAGCAAATAAATCCACAAAGAATTAAGAAAAAGAAATTGGGAGTGACAGGAAGGAGAAAGAAGGCAACTGCTTAAGGAAAAGGCAGAGTTCAAGAACTGTGGTAGGTTCATTTATTCTCAAATACGTGGCACTGTGCAAACTACCGTCAGAGTCATCTGTTGGTGTTGGTGGAGTTAACCTTCTTTGTATCTGGAGCAAATCTCCATACTAGATGGAGGTTTGAAAGTCAAGAAGCATCCGTATGTATAAGCAGAGGACAGATAGAGACTATGAAGAGAATAAGTGGGGTGGGAGAGAGGAGTGTTAATAATGAAGGGAGCATGGCTCAGAAAGAAGATTAGCTTGGTTGGCCACATTTCTGTAAAGTGAGGCTTCCCCAAATTCTGATAGTTCTCTACAAACCTATATACAAGCTTAGATCATTTAAGACATCCAAGTTATCTGCATTAGAAAACACTTATGGAGCAGCTGCATTTATCCAGCCAAGAGGAGTATGTTGTAGGATCAGGACAGTTTGCTCCTGCCTTAAAGGAGATTACAGTCTCATTGGGCACACATAAGATAGAGCGAGTAATAAGAAATCCAAGGCAGTACATAAGAAAGGCCAAGTGACTGGTGCAGAAAACCAACTACCCTTAAAGCTTTTAGAGGAGGGAGAAAATCTGAAGGTTCAGAGCCAGAGCCAGGGGTGGGCTTAAGCTGCCGAACCTTGAGGATTAGACAGAGTTTAGGCAAGAAGAGAGAAAGGAAGAAGGGTCTTTCAAGTGGAGAAATGGTGTCAGCAAAGGCAACAAGGTAGGAATTGGGAGCCAATGTAGGAAAACAGTCCTGCTACAAGATGGCAAATGTAGGTTGGGTCCAAATTACAGGTTTACCTCAGAGATACTGTGGGTTTGGTTCCAGACCACTGCAATAAAGTGAGTCACACAAATCTTTTTGGTTTCCTGGTGCATATAAAATTTATGCTTACACTATACTGTAGTCTATTAAGTATGCAATAGCGTTATGTCTAAACAAATGTATATACCTTAATTAAAAATGCTTTATTGCTAAAAAATGCCAACCATCATCTGAGCCTTCAGCGACTCATAATATTTTTTCTGGTAGAAGATCCTGCATCAGTGTTGATAGCTGCTGACTGTTCAGGGTGTGGTGGCTGCTGAACATTGGGAAGGCTACGGCAATTTCTTAAAACAAGACAACAATGATGTTTGCCACGTTGATTGACTCTTCCTTTCATGAATGATTTCTCTGTAGCATGCATTTTACCCATAGTAGAACTTTTTTCAAAATTGGAGTCAACCCTTTCAAATCCTGCTGCTGTTTTATGAGCTAAGTATATGCCATATTCTAAATCCTTTGTTGTCATTTCAACCAGATGCTTATACAGCATCTTCACCAGGAGTAGATTCCAGCTCAAGGAACGACCTTCTCTCCTCATTCATAAGAAGCAACTCCTTATCCGTGAAAGTCTTATCATGAGATGGCAGCCATTCAGTCACATCTTCAAGCTCCACTTCTAACTCTAGTTCTCTTGCTATTTCTACCACACCTGCAGTTACTTCCTCCATGGAAATCTTGAACCCCTCAAAGTCATTCATAACAGCTGGAGTCCATTTCTTCTAAGCTCCTGTTAATGTTGATATTTTGACTTGTTCCCTGGAAAATCATGAGTGCTCTTAATGGCATTTAGAATGGTGTGTCCTTTCCAAAGGTTTGCAATATACTTTGTCCACATCCATTGAAGAAATCACTAACTAAGGCAGCTAGAGCCTTATTTTTATTTTTAAACACCTTTACTGGAGTATAATGCTTTACAATGTTGTGTTAGTTTCTACTGTATAACAAAGTGAATGCATACATATATGTATACATATATGTATGTATATATACATACATATCCCCTCCCTCTTGCGTCTCCCTCCCATCCTCCCTACCCCATTGCTCTAGGTGGTCACAGAGCACCAAGCTGATCTCCCTGTGCTATGCAGCTGCTTCCCATTAGCTATCTGTTTTACATTTGGTAATGCATATATGTCAATATTACTCTCTTACTTCGCTCCAGCTTACCCTTCCCCCTCCCCTTGTCCTCAAGTCCATTCTCTACATCTACGTCTTTATTCTTGTCCTGCCTCCAGGTTCATCAGAACTATATTTATAGATTCCATATATACACGTTAGCATACTGTACTTTCTGACTTACTTCACTCTGTATGACAGGCTCTAGGTCCATCCACTTCACTACAAATAACTCAATTTCGTTTCTTTTTATGGCTGAGCAATATTCCATTGTATATATGTGCCACACCTTCTTTATCTATTCAGCTGTCTATGGACACTTAGGTTACTTCCATATACTGGCTATTTTAAATAGTGCTGCAATGAACATTGTGGTACATGACATTTTAGAATTATGGTTTTCCCAGGGTATATGCCCAGTAGTGGGATTGCTGGGTCATATGGTAGTTCTATTTTTAGTTTTTTAAGGGACGTCCATACTGCTCTCTATAGCGGCTGTATCAATTTACATTCCCACCAACAGTGCAAGAGGGTTCCCTTTTCTCCACACCCTCTCCAGCATTTATTGTTTGGAGATTTTTTGGTGATGGCCATTCTGACTGGTGTGAGGTGATAACTAAGTCTTTATTTCAAAGTCTATTTTGTCTGATATGAGAATTGCTACTCCAGCTTTCTTTTTATTTACACTTGCATGGAGTATATTTTTCCACCCCCTCACTTTCAGTTTGTATGTGTCCATAGGTCTGAAGTGGGTCTCTTGTAGACAGCATATATTCTGGTCTTGTTTTTGTATCCATTCAGCCAGTCTATATCTTTTGGTTGGAGCCTTTAATTCATTTGCATTTAAGGTAACTATTGATATGTATGTTCCTATTACCATTTTCTTAATTGTGTTGGGTTTGTTTTTGTAGGTCTTTTCCTTTTCTCCTGTTTCCTACCTAGAGAATTTCCTTTAGCATTTGTTGTAAAGCTGGTTTGGTGGTGCTGAATTCTCTTTACTTTTGCTTGTCCATAAAGATTGTAATTTCTCTGTCGAATCTGAATGAGATCCTTGCTGGGTAGGGTAATCTTGGTTGTAGGTTTTTCCCTTTCATCATTTTACATATGTCCTGCCACTCCCTTCTGGCTTGCAGAGTTTCTCCTGAAAAATCAGCTGTTAACCTTCTGGGGGTTCCCTTGTATGTTATTTGTTGCTGTTACCTTGCTGCTTTTAATATTTTTCTTTGTATTTAATTTTTGATAGTTTGATTAATATGTGTCTTGATGTTTCTCCTTGGATTTATCCTGTATGGGACCCTCTGTGCTTCCTGGACTCGATTGACTCTTTCCTTTCCCATGTTAGGGACGTTTTTAACTACAATCTCTTCAAATATTTTCTCAGACCCTTTCTTTTTCTCTCCTTCTTCTGAGCCCCCTATCATTCAAATGTTGGTGCATTTAATGTCCCAGATGTCTCTGAGACTGTCCACAATTCTTTTCATTCCTTTTTCTTTATTCTGCTCTGCGATAGTTATTTCCACTATTTTATCTTCCACGTGACTTATCTGTTCTTCTGCCTCAGTTATTCTGCTATTGATTCCTTCTAGAGAGTTTTTAATTTCATTTATTTTGTTGTTCATCATTGTTTGTTTGCTCTTTAGTTCTTGTAGGTCCTTGTTAAATGTTTCTTGTATTTTCTCCATTCTATTTCCAAATAGAATTTGGAAGATCCAAAGATATTTGATCATTTTTACTATCATTACTCTGAATTGTTTTACAGGTAGACTGCCTGTTTCCTCCTCATTTGTTTTGTCTGATGGGTTTTTACCTTGGTCCTTCATCTGTTGCGTATTTCTGTCTGCTCATTTTGTTTAACTTACTGTGTTTGGGGTCTACTTTTCACAGTGTGCAGGTTTGTAGTTCCCATTGTTTTTTGTGTCTGCCCCCCGTGGGTGAGGTTGGTCAGTGACTTGTGTAGGCTTCCTGGTGGAGAGATCTGGTGCCTGTGTTCTGGTGGGTGGGGCTGGATCTTGTCTTTCTTGTGGGCATGGCTGTGTCTGGTGGTGTGTTTTGGGGTGTCTGTGAACTTAGTATGATTTCAGGCAGCCTCTCTGCTAATGGGTTGGCTTGTGTTCCTGTCTTGCTAGTTGTTTGGCATGGAGAGTCCATCACTGGAGTTTGTTGGCCGTTGGGTGGAACTGGGTCTTAGTGTGGAGATGGAGCTCTCTGGGAGAGCTCTCACCGACTGATATTACATGGGTCTGGTAGGTCTCTGGTGGCTCAATGTCCTGATCTCAGCTCTCCCACATAAGAGGCTCAGGCCGGACACCGGGTCAGAGCACCAAGACCCTGTCAGTCACATGGCTCAGATGAAAAGGGAGAAAAAAAAGGAAGAAAAAGTAATAAAAATTAAAAAATAATCATAAAAAATGAAAATTTATTAAAATAAAAAATAATAATAGTAAAAAAGAAGAGAGCAACAAACCCAATAAACATATACACCAATGATAAGAAGTGCTAAACACTAAAGTAAGATAAACATAAAAATCAGAAACAAATCAGTTGCAGACAGCAAACCCCAAGTCTAAGTTTCTCCCAAAATCCACCACAATTTTGGGACAATTCATTGTCTATTCCACAGATGCAGGGTTCATCAAGTTGATTGTGGAGATTTAATCAGCTGCTCCTGTGGCTGCTGGGAGAGATTTCCCTTTCTCTTCTTTGTTCGCACAGCTCCTGGGGTTTAGCTTTGGATTTGGCCCCACCTCTGAGTGTAGGTCGCCCTCTGGAATCTGTTCGTCACCCAGGCAGGAGGGGGTTAAAGCAGTGGTTGACTAGGGGGCTGTGGCTCACTCAGGCCAGTGGGAGGAAGGAGTATGGAATGTGGGGTGAGCCCGCGGTGGCAGAGGCCAGTGTGACGTTGCAACAGCCTGGGGTGCACCGTGTGTTCTCCCGGGGAAGTTGTCCCTGAATCATGGGACCCTGGCAGTGGCGGGCTGCACAGGCTCCTGGGGGGCGGGGTGTGGATGGTGATCTGTGCTTGCACACCGGATTCTTGGTGGCTACAGCAGCAGCGTTAGCATTTCATGCCTGTCTGTGGGGTCTGAGCTGATAGTCGTGGCTCGCGCTGGTCTCTGAAGCTTGTATAGTCAGTGCTCTGAATCCCCTCTCTTCGTGCACCTCAAAACAATGGTCTCTTGCCTCTTAGGCAGTTCCAGACTTTTTCCCAGACTCCCTCCCGGCTAGCTGTGGTGCACTAGCCCCCTTCAGGCTGTGTTCCCGCAGCCACCCCCAGTCCGCTCCCTGGGATCTGCCCTCCGAAGCCCGAGCCTCAGCTCCCAGCCCCCACCCGCCCTGGCGAGTGAGCAGACAAGCCTCTCACGCTGGTGAGTGCCGGTCGGCACCTATCCTCTGTGTGGGAATCTCTCCGCTTTGCCCTCTGCACCCCTGTTGCTGCGCTCTCCTCCGTGGCTCCCAAGCTTCCCCCCAACCCACACCCGGTCTCTGCCAGTGAAGGGGCTTCCTAGTGTGTAGAAACTTTTCCCCCTTCACAGCTCCCTCCCTGAGGTGCAGGTCCCATCCTTATTCTTTTGTCTCTGTTTTTTCTTTATTCTTTTGTCCTACCCAGGTATGTGGGGAGTTTCTTTCCTTTTGGGAACTCTGAGGTCTTCTGCCATCGTTCAGTAGGTGTTCTGTTGGAGTTGTTCCACATGTAGAGGTATTTTTGATGTATTTGTGGGAGGAAGGTGATCTCCACGTTTTACTCCTCTGCCATCTTGAAGGTCCCTAGCTATAGCCTTATGAAAAATATTTCTTAAATAATAAGACTTGAAATTGGAAATGACTTCTTGATTCGTGGGCTCCAGAATGGATGCTGTATCAGCAGGCATGAAAACAATGTTAATCTCATACATCTCCATCAGAGCTCTTGGGTCATCAGGAGCATTGACAATGACCAGTAATATTTTGAAAGGAGTCTTTTTTTATGAGCAGTAGGTCTCAACAGTGGGCTTAAAATATTCAGTAAACCATGTTGTATAGCGATGTGCTGTCATCAGGCTTTGTTGTTCCATTTATAGAGCACAGGCAGAGTAGATTTATCATAATTTTTAAGGGTCCTAGGATTTTCAGAATAGTATATAAGCATTGGCTTCGACTTCAAGTCACCAGCTGCATTAGCCCCTAACAAGAGAGTCAGCCCGGGTTTTGAAGCCCGGCATTGACTTTTCCTCTCTAGCTATGAAAATCCCAGATGGCATCTTCTTCCAATAGAAAGCTGTTTCATCTACATTGAAACTTTATTGTTCAGTGTAGTCTCCTGCATTAGTTATCTTAGCTAGATCTTCTGGATAACTTACTGCAGCTTCTACATCAGCACTTGCTACTTCACATTGGACTCTGATGTTATAGAGACAGCTTCTTTCCTTCAACCTCAAACCAACCTTTGCTGGCTTCAAACTTTTCTTCGACAGCTTCCTCTCCTCTTTCAGCCTTCATAGAATTGAAGAGAGTTAGGACGTTGCCCTGGATCAGGTTTTGGCTTAAAGGAATGTTGTGGCTGCTTTGACCTTCTATTCAGACCACTAAAACTTTCTCTATATCAGCAATAAGGCTGTTTTGCTTTCTTATCATTCCCGTGTTCACTGGAGTGGCACTTTTAATTTCCTTCAAGAACTTTTCCTTAGTGTTCACAGTGTGGCTACCAGTTTGGCATAAGAGGCCTAGCTTTCAGCCTGTCTCCACTTTCGACACAGCTTCCTCACTAAGCTTCATCACTGGATTTTGATTTTAAAATGAGAGACGTGCGACTCTTCCTTTCACTTGAACATTTAGAGGCCATTGTAGGCTTATTAATTGGCTTAATTTCCATATTGCTGTGTCTCAGGGAATAGGAAGGCCCCAGGAGAGGGAGAGAGTTGGGGGAACGGCTGGCCAGAGGAGCAATCAGAATACACGCGACATTCATCTCTTTAGTTTGCCATCTTATGTGGGCATGTTTATGGCACTCCAAAACAATTATAATAGGATCATCTAAGATCACTGATCACAGATCACCATAGCAAATAGAATAATAATGAAAGTTTTGAAATATTGCTAGAATTAACAAATATGACACAGAGACAGGAAATAAGCAAATGCTTTTGGAAAAATGGCACTGATAGACTTGCTTGACACAGGTTTGCCACAAAACTTCAACTTGTAAAAATTGCAATATCTGCAAAGTGCAATGAAGTGCAATATAATGAGGTATGCCTGTGTATAGGGCCTTGAACAACAGGTAAGGATTGGGGATTTATTTTGTAGACAATAGGTAGCATCAAATATTTTCAAGGTAAAAGTGGTGGTATAAAACCTTAGACCATATTTATTTTTCTAGTATTAGTTCTTAAGCCTTCAGGTATCTGAGAATATGATACCAATTCAGTTTGATTCTGGAGTAGCTACAAGGATCAATTAACCTTGACATTGTGAGTTAAGAATAAAAAGTTCTGTTCCAGAAGATGGAACACCCGTCTGTTGTTGCCAAGATTTTTCCTTCTTTGTTACTTAACGTTAAAGGAAGGAAACCTCTTAGGAGTCCTGAGAATTAATTAACATCTCCCAAGGGATTTTCCTATGTCTGTTGTTATTTATGTAGCTTGTTAAATAAAAGAGCTCTCTTTACAAATATTTCGTTATTAATCTTTGTTGAATGAACTTCATACACTCAGGAAAAGAAAGGATGTGGGGGCTGTGAGGGCTCTGAAAACCTGTTATATTATGGAATATCTTTCCTCTTTCTAAGTAATAGGAAAACCACATGGTTTTCTCCCAGCATACTTTCCTGGAGCAGGGAACATAGAAAATGTCTTTTATGTCTTTAGACTTAGCTGTAAGTAAAATTGGGACTATTAAAGCAACACAAGTGGGATCCAGGCCTCACAAGGACCCAGAGCACCATACAACTGAATTCACAAAGACAGGGATGGAGCTTGGGAAGTGACCTAGATATTGAGTTTCCAGCCCAAGAGTGGGTCTGTAGCTCCCTCTTTTCATGCTTGGCTGTTATGCTGTTAAAAGGTAAACCGAGGCACATTAAAATTTGTTTTCTCAAGAGTTTATTTGACCAGACATTGATTTGAATAGGGCAGTGCCAAACCAAAGTGGTTAGGAACGCTCTAGACAGGGGCCAGGAATTTTTAGAGAGAAGATGCTGAAGCAGAGCAAAGCAACGATTTGATTGGTTATAGCTTAAGCAGTTGCCTTATTTAGAGAAGCCTATTTGGCTGTGTGTGATTGGCTGTTCTTAAGTTTCACTCTCTTGGCCTCAAGTGCATTGACTCTGGCTTAGGTTTGGTTTGCTTACATAGGCTACCGAGGTATCAGAGTCACACCAGTCTACTTGCCTCCTCATTTAATTATGTTAAGAGTTGACTTTGGTTTTTGCTGCCTCCGCTTCTGCGGCTCCTGCCTCTGACAGCCACCTTCTCTCAACTCTGCTTTTCTTTGCCTTATTGCTTCTGATTACTCACAGCATCTGCTTCCTCTCAGCTGCTGCTTAGGAATTACTCTTACTGCCCCATGACTTCGCTTATTGACGTTTTCTCTCTGTATTTTGGCTTCCGCCCCATGCCACCAGCCACTCACTCTGTATGTCTTCAGTTCGGATTTCCTGAATCCAAATGCAGGTCTAGGGTCAAGAGCGCAGCTAGAAGCTGAGATTTGAATTGGATGAGGGGAAACATCATCCTTTTGAGACTGAAGGGAAAAGGTGAGGTAGATACTTCTATAGGCGGGGAACGGGAAGTTGAGAGAGGTCATATCCAATGACTTATGTCTCCTTACTGGAGTAAGAGCACTGTCTGCTGCGAGTCAGGGAGAGGGTTTGCATAAGGTGCTTATAGAGCAGTGGAGGGCTGGACTAGCTTTACAGGGCAATGGGAGAGGAACTGACCAGAAACAAGTGAAAACATTGAGAGGTGGAGCTGAGAGCTGAGATTCTGAGACGAGGCAGGGCAAATCTGCAAATCCCTGTGGGTTGTGTGATTTCTTTCTGATTGCATGATTTCTGCCTTGCCCAACTCTCCCACCCTCTGAGCAGGAATGATGTGGGCAGGTGAGAAGAGCGCTCAGGAGATCAACCATTTGTGCTGAGAGAGAAGAAAGGTTAGGAGGAGACTGAGGAGGTCAGGGACTAGAAGTCTTGAAGAAGCTGATGTAAATGCAGAAAGAAGGGGTGGTTGAGGTTAGAAAGTAGGACATTTGAATGACAAGAGCTGGATTTCAGAGGTGATGCCATAGTGTGGCACATGTGGTGGATTAACTCTGGCCACAACCTCTTTGCAACTCCTTTATCCAGTCTGAATCTGCACTGGCCTTTGGACTTGCTTTAATCAATAGAACGTAGAAGAAGTGACATAGGTGCAAGTTCTGGAATCTAGGCCTCAAGAGGCTTTATGGTTTCTGCCTTTTCCTTCTTGGAACACTGCCTCAGTTCTGCAATGGCAAGAAAAAGCCCAGAAGAAAGACCATGCGTGGAACGAAAGGCCCAGATAGCTCAGCTGTCTCAGCTGAGCTCGTCCTTACCTGCTGCTGCCCGAATGCAGCCACAGGAGTGAGCCCAGGGGAGACCAGCAGCAGAACTGCCCAACTAGCCTATAGACTCACAAAAAATGACAAATCACTATTTTAAGCCACTAAGTTTTAGAGTGCTTTATTCTAGCAATGGGTAACTGATACCCTATGGGAGTGCCATAGTGGTGTATTGCTTCCTCTGCCTAGAACATTCTCCCCCCATCCTGGCATTCCATTCCCTTGCATTCACTCTTCATTTGGTCAACTTCTTATTTTTTAAGGCTCAGTTCAGGTGTCATCTTCTCCAGGCAAAGTGTATCAAGGAGGATGCAAACGAGATGTTAGAAGCACCTTCTCAGCCTCCAATAGTCAAGGTCAGGTGTTCTTTACGTACTCAAGGCATCCTGTGTGTGCCCACTATAGTACTTCTACCGCATTATAAATGTTTGTATTCTTCACTGAACTGTGGTATTTTGAGAGCGGGGGTTTCCTACTCTCAGTGCCTTGCACTGTGCCTGGAACATTCATGTGTTTTTTGAAGGTATGACACAATATTTTACCCTTTAGATGAAGTGCTGCTTCTTCACTTACAGAGAACTAGCCCTGCCAATAATATAACATGACCATAATCACACTATCCATACCCAAGAAGACACTCATATAGTAATGGCAGAGATGACTGCTCATAAATGCCTTTCCCCTTCTCCTTGCTCATCTAAGTCTTGTTGGTGCAGCTTAACTCTCACTCCTCCATGAAGTCTTGCCTACTATTGCTACCCCACACTGATTTCTCACTCACTCTGTTGCACTCCCATGGTGCTTACCAGCTGCCTGGTTTAGTAGTTCAGCACATGGGTTTTGAAATCAGAGAGTCTTAGGTTCAAATCCCAGCTGGGTTATTTACTAATTGGACATATCACTTGAACCCTCTAACACCCAGTTTCCTCAATCTGTAAAATGATCGTAAGAATCCCTATCTCACAGGGTTGTTGTATTCTATGATAAAGTATTTAGTACTTGGCACATGGCAAGTTCTTAGTAAGGGTGGTTATTATTAATAATCCATAAAAAAAAGAGTATAAGCAAAGAGCTAGATTCAACACTCCTCCTGGAAGGATTTAGAGAGGTCTGTCTATTCCATGGCTCTGAGCAGAGCCACATTCATGCCATCCTGTAGAGCTGTCTTCAGCATCTCAGAGAGGATTCTTGGCAAGATGGCACAGTTTCAGAATCCATCTCATGGGAAGTCCTTCCTAATGCATCAATAATAACAAGCCTGGGTTTGTCATTGGTTGAAGAGGTGATTCTTTAGGGACATTTACCTGGATTTCTTTAGTAGCTGCTTTAAGGAAGGGCTTCCTCTCCGCAGCTCAACAACTATTCTCTACTGATGTTCCATTCCGGGCTCTCATGGCTAAGAAAATGGATAGCTCAATCAGTTCACATTTGTTGGTTCTAAAAGCTCACATCACATCATGCTTCCATGGGGGAATGTGTGGAAATGGAGGTGAAGTGTAGTGAAAAGTAGGTCAGCCTGTACTCTCAGAGGGAGAAGCCATCATCATGAGGTCATCTGTGAGATTGAAAGGTACAGGGACTGAGGTGATAGAATGAGGGGCTCTAATTTTCCTTTAAGAATCAAGAGGGGGAACTGAGAAGCAGAGTAGCTCTTTCCTGAATGGATTAGCCTCAATCTTTCAGATAAAGAAGAGAAAGGGCTGGGGCTGGGGGACAAAGAGGAAGGATAAAGGCAAAGGAAGAGGGGAGGAGGAGAAGTTGACTAGTTGATTAAATGCTGGGCGTTTTTGAGAAGGGTAATGCAAAATATTGTGGTGATGTGTCTGCAGTAGAGGTTCTGTGTGCTCTTATTGTTGGTGCTCCTTTAAAAGGGAATGATGGGCCTGAGGAAGATCTGAGTAATAGTTCTCAACCTCAGCTCCACCAAAGAAACATCTGGGGAGCTTAAAACAATTCTGATGCCCAGGCTGCACTCCAGACCAATCAGATTAGTCTCTGCTGGTGAAACCTTCCGAGGTGATTCCAATGTGCAGTGAATAAGGGAACCAGTGGCCTGGACATACAACTAAAATGATGAGGCATCATGAGGGCTACAAATAAATGTAACCCAAATAAGAAATGAATAAGATATGGATCATTACCATCATCCCAGGAAGTTCTGTCTTGTCCTTTCCCAGTTAATCTCTCTACCTCTACTCTCCCAGAGATGACCACTGTTGTGATTTTTACCCTGTATGGATTGGTTGAAATCATTCTAAATTCTCAAATAATTACAGCATATACTCTTACGTAGGACTTCTTTCATTCAGCAAAATGCTTTTGAGATTCACCCATGTTATTGTATGTACCATTAATTCATTTCTTTATATAGCTAATGTTTCATCATATGAATATACCACAATTAAAAAATCCATTCTCATACTGATGGACACCTGGGCTGTTTTCAGTTCTTTGTTATTATGAATAAAGCTGCTATGAACACTCTTGTACCAGTCTTTGTGTACATATATTTTCATTTCTCTTAGATAAATACCTGTGAGCGGAAGTTCTGTGTCATAGGGTAAGTATATATTTAGTTCTGTGTGGTTTTTCTTCTGCATTGGGTCTCTGTTGTTGTGCACAGTCTTTCTCTAGTTGCTGTGAGTGGGGCCTACTCTTCATTGCAGTGCACAGGTTTCTTATTGTGGTGGTTTCTCTTTGTTGCAGAGCACGGGTTCTAGGCGCTTGGGCTTCAGTAGTTGCAGCACATGGGCTCAGTAGTTGACGTGTGGGCTCTAGGTTGTGTGGGCTTCAGTAGTTGTGGTGCACGGGCTTAGTCGCTCTGCGGCCTGTGGGATCTTTCAGGACCAGGGGTTGAACCCATGTCCCCTGCCTTGCCAGGTGGATTCTTAACCGTTGAGCCACCAGGGAAGTCCTATATTTAGTTTTACAAGAAACTGCCAGACCTTTTCCTAAAGTGTTTATATCATTTTATATTCACATCAACAATGTATGAGAGTTCCAGTTGCTCCACTACCTTGTCAACATTTGATGTTGTCAGTCTTTTAAAATTATAGTCATTCTGGTCGGTGTGTAGTGGTATCTCATGATTTTAATTTGCATGTCTTGATGATTAACGGTGTTGATCACTTTTTCATATGTTTGTTAACGATTTGTGTATTTTCTTTTGTGAAATTCCTGTTCAATTCCTTTACTCAGTTTTTTAAAAATTGTGTTGCTTCTTATTTTTATTAAGTTGAAGGAATTATTTATATATTCTGGATACAAGTTCTTTGTCAGATATATGTTTGCAAATATTTTCTCTGTGGCCTACATGTTCATTTTCTTATTGGTGTCATGACGAGCAGAAGTTTAAAATTTTGATGAAGTCCAATTTATCAGGGTTTTTTTTTTTTGCTTTATGGTCTTTCTGGTGGCTATTGCTTTATACGTCTAAGAAATCTTTGCCTGGCTCCTAGTAATAAAGATATACTCCTATGTTTTGCTCTGAAGTGTTTATGATTTCAAGTTTTACATTTAGGTCTAAAATCATCTGTCTCATATTAAATTTTGTATATGGTATAAGGTAGGGGTTGATGTTCATTTTTTTCATATAGATACACAATTATTTCAGCACCATTTTGTTGAAAAGACTTTTATCCCCATTGTGTTGGCACCTTTGCCAAAAAATCAAAAGACCATGTAAGTGTGGTCTATTTCTGGGTTCTCTATTCATTTACACTGGTGTGTTTGCCAGTTCTACCACACATTGTTATGATTACTATAGCTTTATAGTAAGTTTTGAAATTAGGTAATATGAATTCCTGAAATCTTGCTCTTCTTTTTCAAAGTTGCTTGGGCATCCTGGATCTTTTGCATCTGTGTTTAATTATAGAGTCATCTTGCCAGTTTCTCCCAAAAGTCCTTCTGGGAATTTGATTGAAATTGTACTGAATGTATAAATACTTTGGGGGGAGAACTGACATCTTAACAATAATGAATCCTCCAGTCCACATATGTCGTATATTTCCAAAGTGTTTTAAGTCTTTTAAATTTTTCTCAGCAATGTTTTGAGATTTTCAGTGTAAAGGTCTTATATATCTTTTGATACATTTATTCTTGTTTTTTTAAATATAAGGTGAAATTCACTTAACATAAAATTGACCATTTTAAAGTGACATTTTGGTAGTATTTAATACACTCATAATTTTGTGAAAAAACATTTTCTATTTAGTGAGCAAACATTTTCATCACTCAAAAGAAAACCCTGTACCTATTAAGCAGTCTCTACCAATTATCCCTTCCCCCTGGCCCCGAGAAGCCACCAATCCGATTTTTGTCTCTATGGGTTTGCCTATTCTAAGAATAGCATATAAATGGAATCATGCACTATATGACCTTCCATGTCTGGCTTCTGTCACTTAACATAATGTTTTCACGGCTCATCCATGTTGTAGCATGTGTCAGTACTTCGTTTCTTCTTATGGCTGAATAATATTTCATTGTATGCTTATGCCCCACTTTGTTTATCCATTCATGTGTTGATGGGCATTTGGGTTGTTTCTACCTTTTGACTATTGTAAATAGTGCTACTATGAACATTCGTATACACATATTTAAATACCTGTTTTCAATACCTTTGGGTTTACACCTAAAAGTGGAATTGACAAGTGATATGGTATTCCTATGTTCTTTTGAGGAACTGCTAAACTGTTTTCCACAGTGGCTGTACCATTTTACATCCCTACCAGCAATGTACAAGAGCTCCACTTTTCCCCACATCTTCACCAACACTGTTATTTTTTTAAAATTTATTTTATTTATTTATTTTTATTCTTTTGGCTGCATCGGTTCTTAGTTGTGGCATGCGTGATCTTCGTTGAGGCATGTGGGCTCCTCTCCAGCTGTGGCGTGCAGGTTTTCTCTTCTCTAGTTATGGTGTGTGGGCTCTATAGTTTGTGGCACACAGGCTCTCTAGTTGAGTCACCTAGGCTCAGTAGTTGTGGTACGGGGGTCCAGTTGCCCCACGGCGTGTGGGATCTTAGTTCCCCGACCAGGGATCAAACCCGCATGCCCTGTATTAGAAGGCAGATTCTCTACCTGGGAAGTCCACCAGGGACCACCAGTTCCCTGAGACCACCAGGGAAGTCCCTCACCAACACTGTTATTGTTTGCCTTTTTGATAAGTCATCCAAGTGGGTGTGAAATGGATTTGAAGTGAATTGAGTTCGTTGTGGTTTTGATTTGCATTTCCCTGTTGACTCATGATGTTGTGCCTCTTTTCTTGTGTTTATTGTGCATTTGTATATCTTCTCTGGAGAAATGTCTGTTCAAATCCTTTTCCGATTTCTTTTCTTTTTTTTTTCACTGTGTTTACATTTTAATGCAACCCCCCACCCCGCCCATGATACCCCCACTCAACAAGATCCACCCAACCCTTACCCCCTACCACAAATAGGATCATCTGTAAGGTAAAGATAATCCACAGCCATGCATTTCTCAAAGTCTGAGTTACTCAGTTAGAAATAATGCCATGTAGTTAGATGATGCCCAGAACAATCCAAGGGAGGCTTTATTTCTCCAGTTCTTGTTCTCTTCAGTGTCCCTCTGCCAGCATGTAGTCAGGATACCCCTCCTCATTCTTCCTGTGGTCTTCTGATTGCCTGTGAGTAACTCTTAGATATCTCTCTCTCTCACACACATACACACACACACACACACACACACACACACACACACCCCAAAGACAAACCATTAGTCTCAGTCCAAATCCATATTAAGGAAGGGAAGGGAGAATCTTCCTACACATAGTCCAATCTTCCAACATATTCTCTCCAACTAAATCTAAATGGGGGCATACCTTACTTTTGTTATGCAAAGCAGCTCCAATTCCCCTTTTCTCAGCTCCCACCTGTAGACTATGCCCAGGGCCTACCCATGCACTAGAAATGCTGCCCATCACGGTGCCTTTCTAAACAGAAAGACCTCTACTCCTTACATCATCCCCTGCTACCCAGAAACTCGGTTAGATGTGCCTTTTTGATACATTGAGCCACATCACATTACTACCTATGACTTCCTCCACTAACAGATTCCATCAGGATGTGACTCTGCACCCTCTGTCCCCCATCCATAGCAAGCCCTCAAGAGTTGGGACTTTCCTTCTAGTTATAGAAAGGAACCACCAAATGTTCCCATTTCTTATTTGGGTTATTTGTTTTTTTATTGTTGAATTGTAAGACTGCTTCATATATTCTGGATAATCCCTTATTAGGTACATGATTTGCAAATATTTTCTCGCATTCTGTAAGCTACTTTAATTTAATTTAATTTTTTTTTACTTTTTTGATGGTATTGTCTGCAGCACAAAAGTTTGTAATTTCAATGGAGTCCAATTTACCTGTGTTTTCTTTTGTCTCTCGTGCTTTTGGTGTTGTATCCAAGGAACCATTGCCTATCCCAAGGTCATAAAGATTTACTTCTATGTTTTCTTTTAAGAATTTTACTATTTTAGCTCTTTGACAGACCGCACTTCAAGTAGCACTGTCTTAGAGTACCTATCTTTCCAGGAACATATGATACCTTAGTCAAAAGAATCATGCTAATGGTGGAATTTCATCTTCAAGTGAGGTTGGTGAGGGGAGATATTTTTGTTTAAGAGAGGTCTCCAACACCCTTCAAATTATGTCAGTCAGGGGACTCCCAATTCACCCACGTGTACAGGGGCCTCTTGCTTGGCTTACTTGGCACTGAGTAGTGGAGTTTAGTGGTTAAAAGCAGAGGTTCTAAAGTCACAATGGCAGAAAGTTCAAATTCCTGATTTTCTACTTACCAGCTGAGTGAGTTAACGCCTTCCAGTTTTAATTAAATAGTTAAACACTGTAGTCCCTGCCTCTCAGGGTTGTGGAGAGAATTAAATGAAATAACGCATTAAGACACTTAGCACGGGGCTTCCCTGGTGGCGAGGTGGTTGAGAGTCCGCCTGCTGATGCGGGGGACACGGGTTCGTGCCCCAGTCCGGGAAGATCCCACATTCTGCGGAGCGGCTGGGCCCATGAGCCATGGCCTCTGGGCCTGTGCGTCCGGAGCCTGTGCTCCGCAACAGGAGAGGCCACAGCAGTGAGAGGCCCGTGTACTGCAAAAAAAAAAAAAAAAAAAAAAAAAGACACTTAGCACAAAGCTCGGCTTATTGTCATCACTCCCTGAAAGTTGGCTGCTGTTATTATTATTGGTTGCCAAGTAATTGGATGATAGTGCCATATAAGTAGAGGGATAAGAAAGCAACCACATATAAAATCACAGTTTCACCAATGATTGTTTAGTACTGAATTCAAACAGTATTTAACCATATTTTAAAGTGCACGATTTGGGGGAAATGTTGATACTTTATAAAGTCAATCTCTAGAGGGCCATAAAAGCTATTTTAATCACTACAACTAATTACAAGGAAGTATATAAATCAATAAACTTTGCTAAATGGTCTAAAATATAATAAAGGAAGCCATCATTAACAATCATCCAGGAAGCCACTGTTTTTAATAGTGAGATGATATAAAAGTTGGATGAGAAGAATGAATTTTATTATTTGAAAACTTCCGATGTTACCAATGCTTTCAGGGAACTTCTTAATTTAGTACAGAGTCGTGAATTTTCAGAATGATTATTTACTTTAGGTAACTTGAGTTTATTACTTCTAAATTATATGTATATTAGGCCTGGTCTGGAAATTTGCAGAAAGGTATTCTCAGCTCTTAGTGTTCTTCCCATACTTTCTCAGCTTAAAACAAGCCCCCTTTCCATTCCCCCTCCCAAAGCTGCAGCACTATTTCAAAGCCCGAATCAAGACTGGAGTCAAGGGGCATTTAGAACGCTTTAGCTCTCTTCTAGTTTTGTGTAGCAGTTTCTGATCCAAGTCCGGGAGTCCCAGGGCTACCACCTCATCTCCCAAGCTTACCTTGCTGCCCCCTGACTAGGAGAGCCAATGCCCGTATGGGTTCCTGAGCCAAATTCCTCTCTGCCTGTCACATCCCTGAGTCAAGGACTGAGCTTGCTTATTGCCACACTATTTATTCTTAGTGGTGTGTTTCCCTGAGGATGGAACCTGCCCATGAAGGCCAAGTGAGTATCAGGAGCCTGTTATCATGGATAATGATGATTGACAGCCTCCTGCTCCGGAAATGCCTGTGCTGCAGAGCTCTATTCCCTTGTGGGGTCCCAGCTACACACCTGGTCACGGCTTTGCTCGCCTTTTGGACAGCATACCTTTCCAACCCAGTTTCTGTCCTACTCTGGGGAGCAGATCAAGTTCAGGTCCAGCGCCTCCCCCCATCTTCACCTGTCTATATTACCAGAGAAGTCGTAGACCTGCTCAGCTGTGATGATGAGGCCGTGAGATTGAGTAGGAAAAGCTTGCCACGGCAGTAAGAACTGGATTGGAGGCTTGATTCAGCAATGAAATAGACTTTGTAATCACTGACCTCCGTTAGCTAAATCAAAGGGCTAATGAGAAGGTAAGATGATGTAACCAGCATAAATACGCATTGGAAAGTTGTCACACAAATAGGAAGTTGTGTTCCTGTTGGCTGATCACAGCCCCCACACAGAGAAAAAGGTTTTGTAATCAGAGTTAACAGAATAACTAAAGTAACAGCGGTTAAACAAGATAGAACCTCATTTCTCTCCTATATAAAGGTAGCTTGGAAGTGGGCACTCCAGAGTTGGCATGGGGGCTCAGTAGCTGTCAGAGACCGGGGCTCCTATTACCTTTCTGTGCCACGCTAGCATATGGCTTCTATCTTAAAAGTCACCTCACGGTTCAAGAAGACTTCTGCGGCTCCCTCCACCTTACAGACATCAGAAAAGAGGGAAAGGGAAGAGAAAAGAGAAACGCTGCCTAACGAAGCCAAGCTCTTTTGAAGTGACCTTCCTGAGAGGTCCACATATCTTTACCTACATCTTCTTGGCCAGAACATAGTCACACAGCCACATCTAACAGCACGTATGCCTGGGAGATGTAGTCTGATTTTACCTAGGTGTATTGCCACCTGAGAATGGTCTGTTGGAGGGCAACCAGCAATTTGCCACATATAGTCATTCGGAACCAAATGAAATGTCAACATTCTCTGAGAGAGAGTTTAAAGTGATAACAGTGAAATGAGCCGCTCTTACGATTGGCCCAAATAAAATAGATGAGATTCACTCACTTATTCAATAAAAAATGTTTTGTGTAGCTACTGCATGCCAGGGACTATTCTCAGCACGAGGAAGGTGGTAGTGGGCTGAAACAAAGGTCCTTGCCCTCCGAATGTTTACAGTGTATACCTTCCCACGTAGGAGTGTATAATTACAAACTGTGATGTAAGTTGTGTATGGGAAATCTTGTAAGACGGTCGCACTTGAACTTTGTGCACTCAACTCTGTAGAGGGAGACAGAGGAGCTCTCCTCATCAGGCCTGGAATTGGCTGGAAGCACCCCACTGAATGACATGGTTACACATCCTCAGCATGGCGATCGTGGTCCTCTCCTCTGACCTTCCTCACTGCTGACCAAGGCTGCTTTAAACTCTTACCCTTAAATGAAAGTGATCTTCTCTGCTTGATTATATCTCCTGTAGCTAGGAGAGAAGTCTTCTCTATCTTCCAAAGAGCCGAGGCTACACTTTTTGTACAATCAAAGGAAATTGGGATACGATGTCCCACTCTCCTTGCCTGTGGCAAATAGATGAGCAATTATTCAGGCATTCTGAGGGTCAAAACCATCAGTCTGAAATGTCTAGTCTACCCCAGTAGGATAGGCCTGGGTTTCTGCTTTGATTTGCTATGGCCCTTTCTGATCTTACAATCTCATTTGGAATTAAAACAGAACCTTTTATTTGCATTGCTTGTATTCTTCATTAGCTAATGTTTGGGTTGACCTTGGGATGATAAAATAGTCGAAGAAAAGAACACAGCATTTTTTGCTTGTCATTTTATTTGCCAAGAATTTCCCTTGTCCTTCTGAAGAGTGGCTTTATTTTTAGCCTCGTGCAGCACTCTAAATGGATGTCCTGTCTGTTTCCACAGGCGGCTCAGATAACCCAATCACATCCAGCTTTAGGGACAAATTCTGTTTGTTCCAACTCTGAAGCATCAAGCATTGCTAGAATAGAGAGGAGGTATTCACTCGCCTCAATGAGAAAATATATGGGTTAATGATGTTTCCGTATTACATGTTGGATTTCCTTCTGAAGGTTTTGGCTTTTAGTGTATAACTTCATGGTTGCATGGAGAATTGATAGTCTCTAGTGTTTGAAAGGAATAGACTCAGTCTGATAAAATACCTCAAGAAATGGGGAGACTCTAAGGCCATGAGGGAAAGGGCAACAGGAGTTTCCTAGTGCTCAGGGAAAGATGCACAGCTGGGCTTCCATGGAGCCTGGAATTTAGGTGGAGAGCCAGAAGGCACTAATGTAGTTTCAGCATCCTAGCAGCACAGGCCAACGGACTTCCACACTGAACTCCTCTAGGCTCTAAGACATACCTGGCAAGTTATCTCGTTCTAATTTTTCTTTTGCTACAAGATCATTTGCTGATATTTTACCACTAACAACTCTGAGACATTTAAAGTTGCAACTGGAAAGAAAAGAACGACGTTTCAGGCTCGTTTACGTGGACAGATGATGTAGCTGCAGGACGAAGACCTTAAATTCATCCACAAATCTTTTTTTTTTTAATCCACAAATCTTTAGTTCCCTCTGGAGCTGCTGCTCTCGCTCTGAGAAGCTATCTGGTCCCTGAGTTTGCATTGGGTTCTGCAGAAAATGACCTCTGCTGTCCCCTGGTGGCTGGTCATGAAGCCAGGTTTGTGTCCTCCCTGGTCATTTTCTGTCACTTCTGGTATTACTGGCTGAGAGTATAAAGCTAAGGATGCTAGGCTTCCATCCCTATGTAATTTAAAGCTTACATAGGAGAAAAAGCTCCGCCAACTTGACTGACCAGCTACCCCCTCCCCGGTGTCAAGCACAGCTGTCAGTTTCGGAAGCGTGTGCCACGTCTGAAGGGCTGTGTGAGCCCCATGCCCAGGCTCCGGGAAGAACTTCCTCCTCTCCGTGGTTAGCTGCACCATCTTCACATTATTTCTTTTGCTAGTGGTCACGGGGAACCTGTCCTCAGACTCCAGTACTTGGTATATAACCCTTCTCTGACCCATGGTCCCATCCTTCATGGTCTGGGAAGAAAATCACTGATGAGTATCCCTCCTTTGGTTTCTTAATGTGGCAGCTAAGGATAAGAAAATTTATCTCAAGGGAGAATTGTCAAGGTTTTTTTTTGATAGTTTATGATAATGAAGATGGTGGGTAAAAGTATCAAGTATCATGGCAATGCATTTTAAACTTCTTTTAAAATCTGTCGAGGGATGCCATTGGTGAGATGCCTCTTCAGTTAGGATGGTCGTTGGCAATTCCAGGGCAGGAGATCATCCACAGAAGACTTCTGTTCAACCCAGCATTACTATAGAAATCCTGGCTCCAAAGGGTCACCATTTTGGCCCTTCTATCTCTCTCATCTGAGAGGCAGAATTTTTGGCATAAAATGATCTCATGGACTTTGATTCAACATCACGGTAAGGAGGAAGGCACACTATCGACTTCCTCACTAATGCTGTCAGGAGACCTAGCTGGAATTTAGAACCTTCCCTTACCCATACAAAGATCCTATCATGCTGGGGAGGACTCCAGTTGCTGACAAGGGCCAAAGGCTAATTTAGACTTTAATAACCATTTTTGAAGGAATTTCATTTTCAAAAATAATTTATTCAAATATTTTATGCCAAAATAATTCTAAAATGTATTAGTTTCTATTAGTTGCCCCCAAGCAAATGTGCATTTAACTACATGAACACAACCATTACTTCATAGTTTTTTTATTATAGACTTTTTTTATACACATGAATGTTAAAGAAACTACAACAGAGTTAAATACCATTTTTGATAACATGATTATATTCTTAATTACACTCAATATTAAACTGTAAAATATTTCCAAAGGAATACAATCTTCATTCATATAGCAGGCAAAATACCAGAGAGGAAGGGGCCACGCATAAGTCCGTCCACTTTGCTGGGAAAAGCAGGTTTGTACGGCTGATGCCATCCTAGCTGTCGAAACGTGATCCCCCCCTCCTAGGACAGGTCTTGTGTTGTCTTTTCACCAAGAATCACTTCTTCAAACGTAAAAGATGGTCTCATAGAGCTGCTCTCTCCAAGTATGTAGCACAGAGATCCCCTGGGACTGTCCATGGATTTCCCACCCCGCTTGGCTAACAGCACTCCCGCGCTCTGGTTCGGTTGGCCTATAAAAACACAGACTCAAACTTTGGTTCCACCAAAAGATGCAACAAGCGTTGACTGCTCTGGTTGGCTCCCCCCTCCCCCAACTAATGAATGGCTGCTACAGTCTATTTTACATGGCTGTCCATGCTGCTTTGAGGTCACTTGTCCTTGGGTTCTCCCGAACCTGATTTTATATTTGATTCCCAAGCCCTTTCAATTTTCAGCCTCTGTGCAGGTCGGAAGTACTCAGGGGCAGTCTGTATCTTACAAGAGAACAAGAGTAAGTGGTTCTGTGCACCTGGGATAAGACAAAAAGCACAGAATGACAACCTCAGTGTGACACAATCAGATAATTTAAAAACATTTAAAGTAATATTTAGTATATCCTTCAGAGAAGACATTTTTAGTACAGTTTGAATAAAAATGTTTAAACAGTGACCATGAAAGCATCTTCCTTTTCCCATATATTTGCCTGCCACCTTACGTGATGCATCTCTGCTGACAGCCAAACTAGAACTATTACCGTGCTGGTTTGCTATGCCTTCTTTACAGTAAAGTCATTTTGCTGGGTTCCAGAAGCTCCAATTTGTTGTTGAGCAAACATTAAGACAGCCTGTGGTAAAAGGGGCAGACAGAAATTCATGCACTGGTGCCCTGCTGGCTTTGGCTGAATGGTCCAAGTTACATCCATTTCTCTTGTCCTGGGGTGTTAGGGCAGCTATAGAGGTTTTGCGATTCAACATCAGTGAAACCACTGGATTGGTTACTAACTGCCTATTTATAACTGATCATGGGAGATGTGAATTAGGCCACGATTTCAGGTCACAAGTCAGGGGAGAGCAGATGAAGTGTGGGCTGCAGAGCCAGGCAGCCTGGTTCAAATTCTGCCACTCGTTATAGCAGTGAGACCACACAACCTCCCCATCTCCGCGTTTCTGCTTGCTCAGCTGTAGAGTGGTGAGAGTAGCAGTACTTCTCTCAATGGGTTGTTTTGAAGATTACATAAGATAATTGACGTAAAGCCCTTCGAAGCGTGGCAGCGCACTGCCATTCTCAACGGAGATTCTTGAAAGAACCTGGTTCTCTTTTGTTTGAGGACAGAGGCGAGAAATGGACATGCCCCCCCATCTTTGATGGTTACAAAAGGAAGACACAGAATGTTCAATTACAATCCCTCCACACCCCTTTAAGACCTTTTTCTTGCTATTCTTTTCGTAGCAATTATCCCAGAATTAAAATAAAAATAACAAAATAAAAATAACAGGAGTTTACCAAAGAGTTAGATATTGTTAGGATAGGGGAAAAAATGATACTTTCACACTCTCTAGGAGGATGCTAAGTAGCAATTAGTGATGAAGAAAATGAAGACCTAAGGCAAAAAGTAGGTGGGTTACACCCTTAGGTGTTATATAGGGTTTTATATGAACAGATTTTAATAAAAGCAGCCCCTTTGTGAGAGAGGATCTGGCAGAAGACTGGCATGCAAGGGTGAGAGTCAAAATTTAGACCTGGCAGAGACTTTGATCAGGTTTGGCCATCCACGGTTCATAGATAAGAGTAAGCCTCGAAGAGATTAAATGATATCACTTCAGATGACAAAGGGAAGTAGTGTCAGATTTAGAAGCCAGACTCCCCAAACCAGCCCAATGATCCTAGAAAGACAGAGAAGGGGCTTAGAGTCAAACAGACCTGTATTGAATCCTGGCTTTGTCACTTTTGAGCTAAATGACCTCACTGATCCTCTGCATTCTCATGTATAAAATGGAGATAGTAATAGGATCAACCTCATAGACTTGTAAAGATCAAACGAGAGAATGCGGCAGCTTAACCCAGCATCTGGCATGGGTAGCGCTCAATGAATGACGGTTATTATTATTTCCAGCTTGTTCAGCAGGTTTCTGTATGACTATGAACGAGCCCTATCCTATGATTCACTTTCCACTCGAGTAAAATGACTGAGTTCTCTGTGAAAGACCTAAGTATTTCACCGAGTCACAGGGACGACGTTTGCATCATGTTAAAAGGAGCTTGGGGCAAAAAGAATGTAAAGTAATATTAAACTGGTGTTAACATCATGACATTTTTATTTGGGGTGCAGATTTCACACAGATTATCCTGGAGCGTCTGTGTAGGAACTGGGGCACGTTAATAAGCAAAGGTAAGAAGACCGTCAGGAGTAATTCCGGTGTTCAAAACAGTTCCAGATGAAAGGATAATACACATAGCATTTTGAAATATTTTTTCCAATCACTTCCACTGTATTCGTGAGCTCACGATAAAGCAAATATGCAGGGCAGTGCAACATCTAATCTACAAGGGCTTCTTTTAGAAAGTAGTTTGAAGATAAATAAAATAAACTACAGTTTACACAGCTGGTAGCTAAACAAATAGAATTCATTGCCCCAAAGGGGACTTCAACTAGGTTGAAGAAAGGTTTAGATAAATCCATGGATGATGGATCTTTAAGGAGTTCTTAAGGGAAAGTTAAGAGTTATTCAGTGTACATGCCTGAAGTTTGAGGTTGGTGTTGTTAAGAACAACAATTTGGCTCTTCTAACAGAATTGCACTGTTAGCCCCCTGGTATGGGTGGACTTTTATTTTGATTCGACATGGAATTTCTTGTGTCCTAACGTAGGGCAAAAATGATTTGTAGAGCAGTGATATGTGGCAATACTTCCTCAGCTTATTAAGTGGATTGCCTGTGGTTTTGAAAAGCTTCCTCCTCAAGACAGTCATATTGGAATTCACTGGGTGGCAAGAACACAGCACACTACCTTAAGGGTCACTCTTGCATAAGACATTAATGTATCAGTCCCTAATTTGGAAACCTGTGGTCACTCAGCAAGACAGAACTTGTTTCTCTCCCTTGGTGTAATGATTTTTATTCTGTCATCTCTCTTGGGGTAATTCCTTGCAGGCTTGGCATGTTGAGAATCGAATACTGCCTCTAACAATATGGTTGTGATTCTCTGCTTGGCTGATTTAGCTCAGCATTTAAGTAACCACTAATCTTCTGAAAGCACCAGGGTCTACTTAGAGCAATCCCTGTTGTCTGCAAGGATGGAAACAAAATCAGCATGCAGGAAGCATTAGTTACTAAACACAAATCAATCTTTTTTTTTTTTTTCCCCACCTCACTGTACACTACGTCACCATCAAAGGTGTGGTTTCTGGGCAGTAAGTGTTCATTTTGTAGCTGCAAGAGCAGCTCATGTCTGACAAGCAGAGAAGATGAGTCAGGGAAGTGGAAGGGTAGAAAGAGAGTTTATTGAAGTTCCTAAGTATGAATCAAACTACATTCTAATGGATGAATCACAAACGTGGAGTGAAAGAAGCCAGATACAAGAGAATGTTCTATAAAATGTCCTTTACTAAAGTTCAAAAACAGGTAAAACCAATCTTTTGTAGCTGGGTAGGGGCACAAGGTAGCTATCTGGGTGCTAGAAACCTAAGCAAGTTCACTGAGCTCTGATGTGTTGACTTCATGACTTGACAACTTATAGGCTTAGGAGAATGTGTGTTATATTTCAATAAGAAGGTTACTTAAAAAAACACATCCCAATATATACTTTTTGATTTGAAAGAAAAGTAGTTTGACATTTTCAAACTTTTATATATATGGGTTTGTCAGCGTTAATTTGGATGATTTTTGCTTTGATTACCTTGATATGCTGCGTTAAGATTTATTAGACTCTGAATGTTCTAAAACTATTCATTTCACACTGCTGGGTCAAATCTGGTCTACAATGATGAGAAAGAAACCACCCAAGTCAAGTTCAGACGTAAGAAAAATACTTGAAGATATAGAATGAAACCAAACTCACAGGTCCATTTGTGCATGACTTCATGGAGATGGAAACAGAATGACATTATCTGAGCATCCCAAAACAGAATGACTTATCATCTGAGCGACTCTGTTGCTAAACATCTGCTCACAGAAGACAGGAAGTCCCTATTTAAGGAGCAAGTAGGCACTGCTGTTAAATCAGGAGCCCTAGAATCTCCTCCTGGCTTTGTAACAGAGACATAAAACATCACATCTCTCTTCACTGTACCTTGGTTCCCTGTGTGTAAAATTAAGGGAAAGCATATGAATGAGAGACTGTCTTGGAAAGAGTTTTGAGCTCCTAATGAAATGTGACATACATATAACTGTTTCAGAAAAATACTGAAGATTACCACCAATAAAGGTAATGACAAGAAGTAGAACTGTCATGTGCACATGGTAGAGGAGGCTTGTGATATGCAGAAAAGAGGCATGAAGGAAAGAAAAGGAACCACGAACCTGCACTGCACAGAGTATTTTTGGCCAGTCAATTCTATTGAATTGAAAATATGTTCCAGAGGGAAGGAGTGGCAAGAATCACTCTGATGGGAACAAATACAACTGATAAATGACCACAATCCTAGTTAGCCATGAGCACTTATAAATACCACCTCTGACATCTGAGTTTTTTCCTGATTTAGCAGTTCCAACTGCTAGGTCATCCTAATGTATTGTTAGAGAAACAACAATATCCTAGTTTTTGCATTCCTTCAATTCTAACGATTATTTATATCTTCTGCCATATCATCAAAAAGTTGCTTTTGAAATGTTTAGGTATATTCTGAATATAGTCATTGAATTTTTACTGTCTTCTTTTCCTTAGGAGTCCAGAATATTTGTCTTTTAAATTGCTGTCAGGTATGTGACATTGGATCTGGCTTCAGCTGTAGAGAAACAAGGATTGTTTTAGGGAAAGAATGAATGACTAATTCTGCAGCAGAAGTTCTCGAAGGTCTATGTCGCACGCAGTTATTCATAGCACCATCTGTCAGTAATTCACTGAAAGTCGGATTTCAGGAAGACATTTTGGAAGCAAAGGAGAGACAGAGAAGAAAAAACATAATAAGCATGGCTTCTGACACTCCGGTTTCCTTCAGAGGACCAGGAATCAGGGTGTCAGGAGGAACCGGAAAGAGCAGAAAACCTTAAAACAAATTGAAGATCACATCTACAAGACTGAACTGAGAATTTCCTTAGTTTTAGAAATTTTCCACAGAATTTATAAGATGCACTTAGCCATTTATTTAGGAAGCCCCATGCCTAGAATGAAGTTCAACAGTGTATCAGCTTAAACACAGGATGCAACATCATCAGTCCCCTGGGCTATTTCAAGTACATCAGTAAAGAACACAGCCGAGCAATGACAATTCAGAGAGTTAAGGAAAATCTGTTTCCTCTGGTGAGCTCACCTTTTAGCTTTTGCTGAGATGGGCACCTAGCTTTTCTTTCCTGATCAAGCTTGCTGCATAGGGAATCTGTAAGATAAAAACAAGCAAAACTATCCAGGTGAGCAAAATTTGGAGACATGTATAATGGAGACCCTTCATTGTGCCTAAATTTGAATGCTGGTGAATCTGCCCTGAGGACAAAAGGTCTCCATCTGCCCGGCAGTATGGGGCTTCTGGGGCATAGCATGTCTAAGGCCTGTTAAAAAGCAATCAGGACAGAACAGGTGATCACACTAGGTTGTTGCTACAGCTAGTCTCTGAGGTTCCTATGTGACATTTCACTGCACTTAATAATTTGCACTTAATAATATGGTACTTATTTCTATTTATGTATGAAAATTAAGTTATAACGTATGTCCAAGGTCGCAAAACAAGAATGTGATTACAAACTAGTTTAGTGTAATTTTTCATTTAATTAGAGTGAGGAAATATGCTATCATTATAAATCACAAATAAGATTAACTAAACACAAACTATTACTCTGGGTAATTTCCCAATAACTACTAAAAGCATCAGAAATAATTGCACTGAATGGAAAATATGACCCTTGAGAATTCTACCTGGATAAACTTGAAAAGTACTTTTCAATAGTGGGGTTTTGAATGAAAGTCTATCGCATTTGATATGCTACTTTTCATTAGAAAATTCAAATTGTTGAAACTGGACTACATGTATTATTTAGATTTGCCTCTCTACTAACCCTAGTCATGCTACTTACCTTCATCATTATAAGGCTAAATTCAGGACTCTAATGATATAAATCTGTTTTACATTTAAAGAAATATTCAGCCTTCTAGAATGTAACATGGACTATGGCTGATATTATATAAAAGCAGTGAAGGAAAGAAAATTATAGTCATTCAAGTAGTTAATATTTTGAATACTGTTATATACATTCCCCATATCCCCGGCATATTTATGTTTTGCTCTCCTGATCTACCAGTCCATAAACATGAACCTTTATTAATGGAAAGGAACTACAAATCTATAGTGATGCCTGTGGCTAAGACTAGCTGGACCATTTTGCCATAATAACTGGTTAGCTGAATCAAACAAGTCTTTTCTTTTTTAATTAATTAATTTATTTTTGGCTGCGTTGGGTCTTCATTGCTGCGCACAGGCTTTCTCTAGTTGTGGCGAGTGGGGGCTACTCTCTGTTGCAGTGCGCGGGGCTTCTCATTGCGGTGGCTTCTCTTGTCGCAGAGCACAGGGACTAGGCGTGTGAGGTTCAGTAGTTGTGGTGCACGGGCTTAGTTGCTCCGCGGCATGTGGGATCTTCCTGGCCCAGGGCTTGAACCCATATCCCCTGCATTGGCAGGCGGATTCTTAACTACTGTGCCACCAGGGAGGCCCTCAAACAGTCTTTAATGAAAAAAAGAGAGAAGACTAAAATAACCACCTCACTATCTTGATACACAGCCACAACATGGATGTATACGATAGAGACATATCTGATAAAGGCCATAATAGCAGCATCGAAATTAATGGTTCATATAGGACCATAAATAGTTGTGTCCTAATCTCATACTTAGGACGAGAGTTGAGATTAGCTAGATAACTATGACAAGAATAGTTACACAGGGACCTACTCTAGTTACCTCTTCTTTCCACTCTGGGTTATGCTATACCTGCTATTAACAGAGACATACTTGAATCCTGATTTTCCATTATGGTGTATGAAACAATATGCCAAAACACATGGATCACCTCTTTCTTTAGATGCATGATGTCAGAGAGCTTTGAATGGAATTCTATTATTTAGGATAACAAGTAGAAATGATGTAAACCTTGGGGTATAAGGATTACCTAATAAACTGTATTTGTGTCACTCTCCCATTTAGAAAGCATTCTCAACATCAAGATTAGATGCCACGAAGATTTAGTAAGTGTCTGTTCTGTGCCAGGCACTGCACGAGATAAGTTAATATCACCATGCGCCATCTCATCAAAGCCAGTAAACTACTCATCCTAACCCAAAGAAAACTGCCTGAAGGGCACTGCTTTCAGATCTAAGTCTGAATGTCTTTTTCTTTTTTTCAGAAACAACAATGTAGCATTTCATTAAGATGGGAAGCTGATAAGGAAATTTAAGAAAAGGACTCAGGAAAAAAAGGACATTTCCAAATAAGCACGTTTGATCCCCAAATCTCCAGACTGAAATTTAAATCTGTGTGAAGAATTATTAATCTCAGGTTGTGAGCTGAGAGTCATTAATCCCAAGTCTTAAGTCATGAATGATTAATAAAGAATATATTAGCATATGGCCCGACTGTTCACGGAAACTATCCTATTTCATTGATTCTAAGATGCAGTTTTTCCCCTCACATTTTAACACTTCTGAAGTTGGATGTACTATAATTGATGGTATCTGAGAATAATAGTTGGAAACTTCTTTTCTTATGATACATCAAGTAATGGGCACTTTTATGATTGATGGTGCTTCAGGTTCTAGACTCCCCAACTGGGGGAGCTCAGGATCTTAGAGGCTCCATTAAAGATAATTAGGCCATGTAAATCTCCTATAATAGAACTTATAAAAGCTTTCTTTTCATTCTGACCAGCTTGGAAATCACCAAGACTGGCATGGACAAAACACCTCAAAGTTGCTACATAACTTCTAAATCACCTAGTTGGCTCTAGTCTATCAAAAGTATTGAGATTTTACCAAAAAAGATAATTTCCTAGATTGTGCCAAGAGAGTTAGCCTGAGCTCAGACATTAAGGTGGGCCAACATCTCAAAAGGAGAAAGATGAGAAAAAGGATATATAATTAAGAAACGAGTCATTGCTTTGTCAAGATGCAAGGCAATAGATCAATAATTGGAAAAGGACCCACTGTAGTCAAAGTCTGTCTCCTGGAGAATCTTCAGGCAGCTTCCAAGGAAGTTCAGACTTACATCAAGTCCTCTACTTGTTACATATTTAGTCACAAAATCAAAATCTTCTAGGGGGCCCAGGAATCTTTTTCTAAAAATAAAGTGCTCTATCTACCTTTTAAAAATATGTGAAACATATTTTAAAAAACTCTCCGTGTTCAGACGGTAGAAATCTGGGTAAGTTCCCATCCTAATGAATACTGGAGATCCTCCAAGAAAAGACCACACTGAAGAGCTGTACCCTTGCCAAAGGGGGAGCACTCCTCCAGAAACGATAAAGACCTGTCACCGCTCCTTTCCCGGCAAGGAAGCACAGTGCTCACACCATCAGGAAGTTGTAAACTGACTTTTTACAAGTCCATGGTGAACGAAACATTAGTACTAAATCTACTGGTTGAACATTAATTTTAATTGAGGCTTTAATGAGGAACTTCGAGACTGGTTCCCTCTGGCTACGTGTGACTGCAGTGTTCTGGAAGAACAGCAGAGGGCACTTCAAGACTAGCATATTTTAAAAGCACTTTTTCTCAATCTATGTGCCCCGTGGTAGCGATCCAGCAAGTTCAAAGTATGTGAATCTGGGTCTAGCCATTTATCATGTGCTTTCTGTTGCAGCTTCACAGTGTCCTTCAAGAACTATGACTAATGTCTTCAACAACTATGTCTTCAACTATGACATGCCTTCAACAAACCTACGGTAGTAGCTTATACATACATGTACTTGCTTTAAAAAATTGTTGCCAAATTAGCAATAAAAAATTGAAAAAAGGTTATCAAGGCATCACAGTAGTCTCGGCTCATGTTGTAAACGACATTATATTCCAGTCCTTGGAAAAACTTTAATCAAAAGGCTGTACACGTTATAGATGTAGAAAACAAACTTACGGTTACCAGGGGATAAGGGGGGAGGGATAAATTGGGAGATTGGAATTGATATGTACACACTACTATATATAAAGTAGATAACTAATAAGGACCTACTATATAGCACAGGGAACTCTACTCAATATTCTGTAATGGTCTATATGGGAAAAGAATCTAAAAAAGAGTGGATATATGTATACGTATAACTGACTCACTTTGCTGTACACTTGAAACTAACACAACATTGTAAATCAGCTATACTCTAATAAAAATCTTTTAAGAATGGTTATACACTTAGTAAAATGCCTTCACTTTCTTCTTTAAAAATTTTTTAAAAATTGAGATATAATTTACATATAACATTGTAATGGTTTCTTCACCTTCTTCTCAATCCTAAGGGATGATGGTTTTGTTTTAAAAATTGAACATTTTTCCTAGAACCACAGCTCACTTGTGAATGAGAAACCTTTTGCTCTTTATTATACTAAACACTAACATCTTCATGAATGTGCTAAATTCTAAAACCTTTGTATTTGGTTCATATTGAGAAGAACATATTTCTTCGCTTGTATAAATAAATCTGGTTTGGTAATAAAAACATTTTAAGCATTTGAAAACCCAGAGCAGAGGTGGAGGACTATAACACAGACTGTGATAAGGACTGTAAAACTCTCATTTTAAACTGTTTGTAAAAAAAAATATTAGCTTGTGGCCCATGTATATGTGTTAAATAAACTGCATATGCTTTAAATCTCACATTAGATAAATGCACATTTATTTATAAACACACAAAGAGAGTCAATCATTTGAGTCTATAGTCATCACAACTTTGCATTTAACAAACTGTAAAAGGAAGCAATGGTGTAGAAATTAGTCAGTGGAGAATCTAAAAATGCAGGAACCAAAGAAATTCATAAGTTTTCTTTCTATGGCAATGATACCCAAGATGCTTTCGATATCGTCTTGAATAAGAACACTGCAACAGCATAGGATAAATGCATTGTGGATCTATGGGAATTGTTACAAAATATGATGGTTTTAATATATTTCAATTCTCCATGACTGCAGAGTGGGTTTTTATTTCATCTAAAGGAAAAGATGCCTATTCTGTAAGCAAATGACTATTCTGTAATACATGCTTTGTAAACTTTAAATATAAAATAATTTAAACATAAAAGAATAAAATAATTTTTGGTGAATTGTTCTGTTCTCAAGGAGCAAAGCATGTCACTATGTTTACTGATGAATTAGAGCATTCAACTAAAAATATTGAGAAAGTCAATAACTGTGATGCCTAGCAACTTCTTGATAATATTTAGGTATAATTTTCTAAAGACATTTTTCTCCAGTTACTTTAGCAAATACAACAAGCTGAATAAGGGACAGGATAAGTTTCTGTTCAAGTAAACTTGAGTTTGCTGCCTCAGTTCTAAAGCAGATGGTATAGTGTGAACACAGGTCCTTCTTGCACAAATATATCTCTAGCCACCAGGGCTCAAATAGTTCCACTAATAGAGGTACTACTTTGAGAAGGGGCATGTCATTAAATTGATTACTTGTATTGGCACAGCATTTTATGTTTACATGTGCATTTCATGTTTATTAAACACTTGTGCCTTGTCATATCCCTATCAGGGTACTAGGTTGGACCTTATAACAGGTCCCTTTGGTCTAGAAACTGATAAAATGAACTATACAGGATGAATCTTGAACTCAAGTTTGCAGACTTTAAAGCTTGTATCTGTTAGTCACAAGGACAGTGCTGTAATACATAAGCTCCCAGTAATTCACTAGTATGCCTTCTTTTAGTAGTTTTGGTAGTAGTTCCCCAGCACAAAAAAAAAATTTGAGGAAATCAGGACCAAGCCAGGACAATTTGGAAAAGAATTAAGAGGATTGCTACATGACAGTATCAGCGTTGGGTCAGGGGGCATCCATGGGTGGTGGTTAATTCAACAAATGTCTACTGATCCCTATTTGATGTTGGACACCATGCTAGGTGTCGAAGGTAGCATGAAGACCCGGGCATCTAAGGATACGGGACACAAAAGAAGGGGAGGAAGCAGAAGGGACAAATCATGTCTATTTCACCAATTTTCATGTTGGTAGTCTGGATGTACTTTTGTGGATTTCAGGAATTATATTGTACCTACAAGGCTGGGGGAAAACATTCCAGCTCCTCCCAAAGAATTTAATTTGCAACCAGGAAAATTTACTATCTAGAGGGATATGAATTAATAACACTTGTCTAGATAAATAAATACATAATGATAAAATATTTTGCAATACAATAAAATCAAGATATTTTGTAATACCAATTTGTATCTTCCATGTACCAAATATCTCAAAAGACAAGAGATATTTTGTCTTTTATTAATACTGCCTGCTTATTATATGAATGCAATATCATCTCCTCTTTTACTAAAGAAGCCAAATGTCAAAGAAAATTATGACATTAAAATTACATAACTGGCCTTAAATAACTGGCACTGAAATAATTATTTAGTTTCCTTTCCTAATGCCCCTTTTGCTACGCTCATCACCACCCAGCAGTCACACATTTTTGGTTGCATGTGTGGTAATTTTTGTTTTAAGAGTCTGAAAACGATATCCTATGTAAAATAAGTAAGGTCTTAAAATTTTATATCCTTCTATCTCTGATCCTATCTTTACATTCTTCCTTTGGACAAATAAAACAATACGTAAATTCACAGCAAGTAATGAGCAGCTCTTATTATCTAGGTATAAAAAGCTGCGAAGAGTAGATACTTTTTTTTTTTAACCCCTGTGGGGGATTAGTTTTCAATTGATTAAGAAAATCCTTCTATTCCCCAGTGAAGTTAGGTGCAAATAAAACTAACACAAACAAAACCAAAACAAGAAGAAAGATCCTGTTTAAGAGGGTCTTATGTTGAGGTGGTTTTCAGAACTGAGAGCTGTTGACCAGCACTTGAGATCCAGAAAACCTCAGAAGGAGGGTTAAAGTTAGAAGCAGTACTTTTAATAGAGTCCCTAGAATGGGGGAAAACATCATGAAATACAAGGCTGCTTTCAAAATGACTCTCAGCAATCTCCATTAACGCAAGCATGATTTCTCCCATGCAGAAAGGAAACATCAATAATCATCTTCCTTAAATAATCCTGACAGAAAGCTAGATGCCTGGCTCTCTAGACAAGACAGGCAGGTCTGCATAGATACATGCTTTGTGGTATAAGGATAACGTGGACCAGCTCAGAAACACCAAGCAACCCAAATTATAATAATCATGCTGTGAAGAGCACTAAGGATCAATGTATGTCTTTACCCAGGTGATTAAAAATATCTTATAGGGGCTTCCCTGGTGGCACAGTGGTTGAGAGTCCGCCTGCCGATGCAGAGGAGAAGCCCGGCACCACAACAAAGAGTAACCCTCGCTAGCCGCAACTAGAGAAAGCCCGTGCACAGCAACGAAGACCCGACGCAGCCGTAAATAAATAAATAAATAAATAAACAATCGTACAAAAACTAAGCAGAAATTATTTCCCCATTGTACTCATGAAAATGAGGAAGCTTGGGAGACTGCTTTCAAAGCACTAATAAATAATACCAGATGTATCTGCATGGGGACAAAGGGTGAGGAATTCAGGGAAAAGAAAAAAAACAACTCAAAAAACGAAAAACATAAAACCTCGCAACATTTATTTATCACACATTTTCCTGTTTCCCTGTTTCTGTATAAATAGATCTTTGTCAGTGTCCACTTTCAGACATGATTAGGATAGAGTAACACACTTCATTTGGAAATAATTCGTTTCTTTTCATCGTCGTTCAAGTGAATTTAATTGATTTAATTGTATTTATACTAAGTTCTATTGACAGCAGAGGGCCTGCTCAGGTCTGGGTGGTGGAAGGAGGGGGAAGACAAAGACAATGGCCCTTCCCTGAGCTTCTGGTGCAGCCCAGCGCTGTGTTCGGAAGTCTGCACAGTGGAAGACAATGCAGGTACCTCTGGTTCACCCTCAGAGACAATGTACACATCTGTCTATTAACACATGGTAGGTAGTTACATTTAGAGGAAATGTACTGACACATCTGTGTATCCTGCATCTAAGTAAATCTCTTGGCAATTAGCATCTAAACCAGCGGAGAGGGAAGTGGACCAAAGGATTTCAAGGCAAAAACACAAACAGTTTCATACATGTTGGGTGGTTTGAAAACAAACCCATCACCTTGCATTTATTTTTAAGTAGAAATGCATCTTACAATTTGTAACTGTTGCACCATTTCTTCTCGGTAGGCTAGTTCCCTTTTCATTTGATCCTGAAAATTATCTGGTAGGAGTGAGAAACAGAGAAATAAATTAATTAAAGTGCAAAATCTACTATTGGTATATTTAGTAAAAATATTACTGACAGTCCCATAGAACTGCCCCTCCCCCCCCGCCCTTTGGTATTTTTAAAAGTAGACACTATAGTTGTTTGAAGAGATGTTTTATTCAAGACTGATTTAATCAGAATAGACAGTAAATCCTGAGAGGCAAAGGTCTATCTCTTATATTTCACAATATCACATAGCCCGTCTAGTATAATCCCTTGCACATAATAACTACTCAGGAATGTCGAGGGCAAGCATGTTCTCTAGTCTTTGAACACTTGAGCCAGTCACAGTACTGAGAGCTTCCACTGTCTTCAGAAGTCTAGTGCTAGTGACGGGGTGAAGTTCCGACAAAGCCCATCATAGGAAATGTGGACCCTTGTGCACGCGAACCCTTGGGTGATAAGACGTAGGTCTATTAGATGTGCCTGCCTGGCTTCACTGCAGCTCATCTCACGTCTAAGAGAGTGAGTGATAAATGTATTCTGACTGGACTCTCCCAACCTGCAAACTCTCCCACCTGGTAGCAGCCTTATCTTACGTCCTCCTTGGGCCTATGTGGTTCTACAGACCTTGCCTCAATCTGAGAAGGAAGGAACTTTAAGACATATTGTGCAAAATATCTTTGCCATTCTACATATTGATCATTTTTATTGTATTTCCAGAAAGGAATGACTTCTTAATGTGCATCTTGTTCTTTCATCTTCTCCACTGATCTTTTTTAAAGTGTGGACTTGGCTAACTTCAGCTTTTTCTGCTTTAAATGAGAAATTAACATGATTTCATATGAATCTGTGGTGGATGGTCAGGGCAGTGGCTTGAAGAAACCAGAAACTCTGTCATCATCTTTTCTCTTCCTTTCATCTCTACAGCCAACTGGTGTGTGAGTCCTGTATATTCTACCTCCATCCTCTCCTCTCTTTGCCATTGTTACCTCCCAAATGCAGACACCTCTTCCCTGAAAAGTTTCCCAACTGACCATCTGGCCTCCAAATCCCTTTCATTCTCCTGCTTAAAACTCCGTGAGGGTTTCCCATCGCTTTCAAGGTAATAAACCCTTTACCACTCATGAGATTCTGGATACTCAGAAACTAAAAACATTGTTCTTTTTATTTTTAAATTTTTATTTATTTATTTTTTTGCTGTATGCGGGCCTCTCACTGTTGTGGCCTCTCCCGTTGCGGAGCATAGGCTCCAGACATGCAGGCTCAGCGGCCATGGCTCACGGGCCCAGCCGCTCCGCGGCATGTGGGATCTTCCCGGACCGGGGCACGAACCCGTGTCCCCTGCATCGGCAGGCGGACTCTCAACCACCGCACCACCAGGGAAGCCCTATTTTTTTGATCTATCTTTCTACACTATTTGAATTCCTTCCCCAGCCTCAAGCATGTATTTTTAATTAATTAATTTTAAAAGACCTTTTCAAAAGAGCAGCTTTAGTTTCACAACAAAATTAAGGAGGTACAGAGATTTCCCATATACACTCTGTGCCTCCCCCCACGCACACAGCCTCCCCCATTATCAACATCACTCACCAGAATTTGTTTCCACGGATAAACCTACATTGACACCTCATTATTGCCCAAAGTCCATAGTTTACCTTAGGATTCACTCTTAGTGTTGGACATTCTATGGGTTTGGACAAATATATAATAACATATGTCTATAATCACAGTATCATACAGAGTATTTTCACTTCCCTGAAATCCTCTGGGCTCTGGTGATTCACTCCTCCCCTCCACTCCACCCCTAGCAGTCACTGATCTTTTTACTGTCTCCATAGTTTTGCCTTTTATAATACACATATTTTTAAGAAGACCCATTTCCTACTCTCAGCTCAGAATTTGATGTGAAAGGTACTGTAATAGAGGTAAGCCTGTGGTGCTATGCAAGGGTCAAGGAAGGAGCCCTCGGGTTCCCTTGGAGGATTAAGCAGGAGGAAAAGCTTGAGGAGGTGTGATCAGCGTTTTTCGCTAAGATGTGGAGGCGGGAGTAGGGAACGGCAAGTGGCTCAGCTGGTTGCAGCAAAGGGGGTAGAGGAAGCTCCTTCCACCACATCACCCACCAAACCACGCTCCAGTCCACACATGCATTGCACTCCCAGCCACTCTGTGTTTGCCACTGCTGTGGCCTGGCCCTTATAGCAAACATCTCCCTTTTCTTTAAAGTCCAGCTCAAACGTTCTGTCTTCTGAAATGTTCTCTCCAATTCTCCTGCCCTCTCCTGCCAGAATTAGCCACATTTCTCTTGTACTCCTCCAGCACTCTGTACCTACATTTGTTAATGCATCGATAATCCATACTATGATTAGTGGTTATACATCTGTCTCTCAGTGAAACAGTGAGGACAGGAAGATAAGTTTTAGACACTTTTAAAATTTCCAAAGCCCACCACAGGGCCTGGCACACAGCAGGGGCTCGTTAATGAATGAATAGAACAATAAAGTACCCACCAGAAGGTCTGGATTCTGCCTTGGACAGTAATTACCCCCCTCTGGAGGCTCAGACCCTCATCTGAACAAACAAGGGTGTGGAACGATGTGCTCTGTAAGGTCCTTTCTTGCTCTACTGCTCTAAGATTTGATGACAAGGTAAACTGATTTGGTTGGGCTCCACACACCCAGTTCTGTCTTTCCTGTGTTGGAAAATGGGGAGCTGGTAATTTTGACTTATACTGATGAAAATTAGAAGTCAGGTACTGTATGAGGGGCTGGCACCCACCTGTCATCTCAGGATGCTCTGGAGGTGGGTCAAAGCCCATAGGCTGGGTACCAGGCAACAGGAGTCAGTGCTCCGCAAACTGCCCTGCTTCCAGTGCCCTTGGCCCTGTACCTGGGCCAGAATACCTTCAGAAGATCAGTGTGTTTTCCAGATACCAGAGCACATCCCAAGCAGGTCTCCCTCTGTGAAGGAGAGGTCTGCCCTCTGAACCTCAGCAGCTTCTTCTGTCCCTCTCGGGCTCCGCAGTGCCTCTGATCAGGGTGATGCTGAGGTGGGTGGGAGATGAAGGGCTGCCTGAAGCTGGCTGTGGCACCTCCCTGGCAGCCCAGGAGAGTCTGATGTTGGAGAAGGAAATAGCTAAGGGTAATCTGCAGTGGAATGATGATAACTAGTCCTTACTTAATTCATGCTCATTGCTCTCTGATGGCACACATTACAATTCTTTAAGTTAAAGTGAAAAAAAAATGATGCTGTTAAAGTGCCGGAAAAATGGTGAATATTTTTATAAAATTGGAGTGAGGAAGGGCATCAAAGACAAAAAGCAAACAGGAAAGACTTACAGATTTGATTAGATAAAAAGTTAAAACTTTGGTATGACAATAAACACAAAACACCATAGTCAACATTTAAAAATGGACAGAAACAAAAGAATATTTGCAACATGACGAAGAATTAATATTTTAGTATATAAAGAGCTCACATAAACCAGGAGAAAATGAACATGTCAAAAGAAATATGGGGAGAGAATACGTGGGCATTCACAAAACATACAAATGGATGACAGACATGTGCAAAGTGTTCAATATCCCTAGCAATGAGAGAAAAGGATATAATACAAGGAACCACTTTTTCCATTTAAGTTAGCAAAGATCTAAAGAAAAGATGATACGTGGTGTTCCAAGGATGGAAGTATAAATTAGTACAACCTTTCTGGAAAGCAACATAAAATTATGTATCAAGAGCTTTGAAAAGTTCATACTCTAACAGAAATTCTTTTAGGAGTTTATCCTAGGGAGATGATCATGGATTTGTACAAAGATTCAGTAACAACGATGCCTAAAACTTGGATAAACTTTAATGTCCAATATAAGAGTGCATTTATAGACTGAGGTAGTCTTGAAAAGAAGCTCATGTTAAGTGAAAAAAAGGAGGGTAAAAACTGGTGTGTATAATATTTCATTTTGTTTAAAAAATGATTTAATATGCACTAGAAAGGCTGAAACTCCAAAATGTTAACATTGGTTTCCTCTAGGTGACAGGATTATGGGTGATTTTTATTTTCTTTCCTTTATATTTCTGTATATTTAAACTTTTCTACAGCAAGCATGTGTATAACTTTAGAGAGATAAAGATTGTTAATTGGTGAGAGAAAAAAAACTAAAAGTTTTGCTATGTTCTAAGGTTGATGAAGACATAATTTAAGGGGAGATGAAAATACCATTAAGCTGTTTACTCTAACGAGAATCACTTGAAACCCAACTATTTTTGGAAGACGATAGCATAAAAGGAGGTGGCAGAGAAAAGCACTGAAGGCTGTGCTCTGCAAACGTGGACAGTTTGAAAAGCCAAAGAGTTTTTCAAACAGCAACAAAAAGTATCCAGCCTACATACCTGGCACTAGAAATAAGAAGAGAACTCATATGGTAGATCTAGTTCCCCTGGTAGAGCCTACTCATCAAGCAATAGGCTTTGGGGCTTATTTCACTTACATAATCTTTATTTTGTTATCACTGCTTTTAAACAACGACAGAGACTTTTGATCTGTACCATGGTTTAGAATCCCCATCCCTGCTTCTCCAGAGGATGCTACAACAAAGAGAGAGGAAGGAAGGATGGAAACCACTGAACACAGAATGAATCTAGTAACAGCCACAGGTGAAAGATGGGACAACCATATTCAGGTAGATGAAATGTAGTTCGTTTTTAATAAGAAGTAACCTTAAAAGTAACTTGGAAAAGAAATTTTTTATAAAAATCTAAGACGATGACATGATCAAAATCTATCAGTTAAGTTTTTCACAAAACCCCAGCCATTAGTAGGTCTTCCCTGTTGTAAACCACTGGCCTTTCCACTTGCTTCTCTCAAATGCCATGAATTTGTCATCATACCTGCAAATCCAAGGACTCAACTCATGAGTCCTTGCTAATCTCCTTTATCAGTGATCCAATCTCATCTTCATTGTCAGTTTTAATCTCTTCGAATATGACTCCAATATTTATATCAACCATTGATTGAGAGTATGTCATGTTCCCACAATTTGCTGCAATGGGCAGCAACAGAAGACTCTTTTCTGAAATTATTTACAACACTGTCGGGTAGAGGGTGAAACGATCAGAGAGGAGTGAACACAAAACACCCATGGAACTAGAAATAAACACAGGAGGACTTCAGCACAGAGTGCAAACTGCAAGAGCGGGAAGGCTTCCTGGAGGTGGCAGAGCTTGAGCTGTGTCCCAAATAATGAGGAGCACCTAGACAAGGGAGGCATTTGGACTAGAGAAACGCAGGGTGCAGAGGTGGAAAGTGAGGGGCGAGGGCGGTCCGCAGGGTAAGTGGAAGTGAGTAGGGGGAGAAGTGGAAATAAGCCTGGGTGGGCCGATTATGGAGGATTGTAAAAGCCAGTCAGGAGTTAGATGAGACGCGATACGGTCAGCAGTAGGGAATCACTACAGTGAGTGGAAGACGTGGTGCCAAAGGTAGATTTTTAGAAAGGCAGGGCTAATAGCAGCGAGCAGAAAGGGCTGGAGTGGGGAAGGGAGGTGAGGACGCAGGGCACCCCGCGGCAGCGACACAGGAGAGGGAGAGGGTGAGGGCCTTCTCCATTCGTGGCCTCATCCAGCAACCCTTTGGCAGGTCCCAGTCAGGCCTAGGCTCTGAAGTTATACTGATGGCCAGTGGCAAGAGAGTAAAATGAATGAAAAATGACAGCAAAGGCCTGAATACTGTAATAAAGGAAGGTGCAGGGTGTTGGAGGAGCCGGGAGGAAGGAGAGCTTCACTAGGGAAGGCAGACACAATGTGATGGCTGAAATGACTTCTGGATTTGCAGCCGCAAAAATGATCAGACCAAGGCTTCCCTGGTGGCGCAGTGGTTGGGAGTCCGCCTGCCGATGCAGGGGACACGGGTTCGTGCCCCGGTCCAGGAGGATCCCACATGCCGCGGAGCGGCTGGGCCCATGAGCCATGGCCGCTGGGCCTGCGCATCCGGAGCCTGTGCTCCGCAACGGGAGAGGCCACAACAGTGAGAGGCCCGCGTACCGCAAAAAAAAACCAAAAGCAGAAACAAAAAAAATGATCAGACCAGTCCTTAGTGGGAGAGCTTGGAATGGTGGCATCTTGGGGGCAGGGTCTCCAACCATTTACTCCTGTCCAATTAAACATGACTGTCATTGCAGGATGTGGGGCCAGCTGTCCTACTGTCACCTCAGTGACCTTGATAAAGGTGAAGCTCCTCGTCATCCATTTCCTCCAAACTCTTACTTCTACCCAGTCTAAATTACATTTCTCCCACCTTCCCTCAGGATCCCCTCCTGAGCTCTCTTCTCATGTTCTACCCAGGTGGTCAACTAAATGGATTGTCTCGTATCAAAGTAAGTTTCACTGCCTGTTTCAGCCTCTATAACTACAGCCCAGGAAAGCTCTAGAAGTTCTGATTTCTAATATCAGCTGGTTTACAATAAAGCCCCTGCAGGAATGTACATATTACCCTTAAAATGGTAACAGTCGCAGCAACGCACATTACTATGGATGAGTCACTAGTCGCCATGTGAAACACTTCATACGTTTAATCCTCTGCAACGCCACGAGATGGGAAGCAGTATTGTTCTACGGTTGAAAAGGGGGTTAGGTAACTTGCCTAAGGTTACTCAGTGGGGGAGTCAGTGTCCAAACCTGGAGACCCCGCTACAAGCCACCAGGCTCTCTGCTGCCTCCACCTGAATGGTGAATGCCTGCTTGCTCTGCGGTGTCCACTCCTTTCCTCCTCCCTGCATTTCCCCATCAGTCTTGCAGCTCTGGAAGCCTCTGTCCAGCAAGTGGAGAGACTTGCTTGTGCTTCCTCCTCCTCCCAACCTCTGCCCACAGAGTACGGAGGCCTGCTTTCTCCCCTCCGCCTCTTCCACTTTCCCCCCTCCCCCACCTCCTCCTTCCTCTCATCTTTATCCCCACTATTCTGTGCCATAGGTCACCCTCACTCCCAAAGCACAACAAGAGAAGCTCAGAAGTGTGGACCCATTCTAGACATGCTTTTCGAGAGCTCGATGCTAAGTTTCCTCTTCCTCCCCCTGCTTCGTCATGACCATCACCATCACTGCTGATGTCATCGAGCACTTATCCTGTGCTAGGGATGTGCTCAGACCTTCACGTGGAACCTCGCATTTGGTCCTCATCTTCCTGTGGGACAGGAATTATCCGGCCCACTTTACAGTTTCCAAGGTCCTACAGCCATGAGGTAGCAGAGCCACAAAGTATCTCAGGGTATTTTGAGCCTGGCTTCCTAACCGTCACAGGTGATAGCTTAGCTTAGGTCCCCAGTGCTCTAAGTGAACCGGGTTTGAAGTGTTGTGACTGTGAGTCCACCTCCTAGTAAAAAGCTCTTGCTGGGATTCCTCTCTGCTTCCTTCTGATGGCGGCTTTACAAAGTTCCGTCCTCCCCTTTCCATCTGAGCGAATCTAAATCTGTCTGCCAGCCTCATGGCCTCTCACATTTAGTTAACAAGCACATAATGTGCATTTGCTATTTTCACCGGTGTGAAATTAACTACCCCTTGGTGGTGTGTCTAAACCACGCATTATTCAAACTTGGGCATCACTTCCTTGGTCAGTGGAGTACACTGTAGATAAAAATGGGCAAAACTTTTCTGTTGTTGTTTAATTGAAGTGTTTCACATACATGGCAATCACAGAGGATTCATTTTAATTCACACCAGGAGGATGAGTGATGGGTCTGAATGGAAGCTGGACAGTTGTACTACGACATCCAAACTTTTTAAAAAACAGAAACACGTCCATGTTGTATGGTAGAGTAATTAGTAAGAAAAGGTACAAATTACTTAATTCCTTAAAATGATGATTAGCTTTTATTAATGGGATAAATTATGGCTACACGGGTTTCACATGGAGTTAGGTGGATACTTTGGGGATCCAGTGGGATTTGGACTCACTCTACTGGATCTGCAAACTCAATAATTAGATAAACATCAGCTTAGAAGGGACACAAATCACTCAGTGTCTGCTCATCGCTGCAAGGAACTGTGCAGTCTTTTTTAAGATGTGGTTTTAGAAATGAGAGAATCCTGGATCCCTTGGAAGCACCTGTTTTTCAAGGTTTCAAAGATATTCTTAATATGTTTCTCTTTTTCTTGAAGCTACAAATGTCATGATGATCCCAACGTACTGTCAAAAGCTACTGGCCATTCTCCTCCCTTCCATCTTATTCTAAGCCTCAGCAGACATTCTCCAAATTCAAAATACTGAAGCATCGTGAGCTCCAAACCTCCCTTGCGGATACTGACAGATCACAAACTTGACCGACCCTATCGCTCCTTGGGGCCAGAACTCTCCTCCATCATGAGTCCTCTTCATTCTTATCCCTGCTAAGCAGGCTGGTGGAACTTAGTTTGACATGTTACCAGGATCCCAGTACTATTCAAAACTGCTACCCGAGAGGGCATGTCTTTCAGTTTGTGTTGATGATTACATTTGAGAAGCCCTGGCGACTGCAGACCTTTGTGCTCATACTATTAAACTTGTCACAATTACTGAAAAATCTTTTTCTGGATGTTTGCCTATGGCTCTACCACAGGAATTACCAACATGAGCTTTGTGATGCCTGGATTAAAAAACAAAGGGCACTGACATTCTAAAAAAGTGTCCCTGAAAAAATTAATATTAAATGTATATAATTTAAAATATGACTAAATGAGACTCCAAAAAGCTCGAAAAACACTACTGTGATGTATTTGTCCAAATGTGATTCAGAACACGACAGGTGAATTTTAGAAATCTGGACACCTATCATAGGTCTTTCTGAAATTCTAGGACTCTGGGAGTAGAGACAATAGTTTTTATGCCACAGTTTCTCTTGCCACCAAATTTGGAATGGAATTTTATTACTAAATATGTATGGAGAATCCCCAACTACTAAAATTGTACTAATTTTAATTAATAAAATATGTGTACATTGAATTGTTAAATTTTAAATCTTCATGTCTCAAGCACCAGGCAGCTCTCTAGCACTATCTGAGGATAAGAATGAACTGTTCTTTTGTTTTTCCTACCTTAGAGAAAAAAATACCTGAGTAATTCTTTTGTTTTTAAAAATATTAATATTTCTATTTAAATATATATACATATTTAATGGTATATTTGCATACATGTTTAAAATGTACACAATACATATGCACAGATCCACATATACCAATAGAATAAACACCAAAAGGTTCTTATAAGAAATTTTATCTGTCAGCTGATTCAAAGCATAAATAACAGGCTAAAATTTCCAAACACTTTGAGACCACCGGAAGACCCTGTGGTACTTTGTGTAATCACATAATATTTAGAAGCCTATCCTTATGCCTAATAATAGAAATGTCATCAAATATCATAAGGCAATGAAATAAAAGTGATTTCTTACTGAATACTGGGAAAGATGTATTTCCTTTTAACACCTGGAATTCTTGTTCTAGTCGTCTCCGCAAATCTATTTGTTCAAATAAAACCTTCTGAAGTTCTTCTAATAAAGAAAAAAAGAAGAGTCATTTTACTAATCTTTACAAATAACTCTCCAGAGGACTGTTATATATAGCAATTTATTATTATAAGACAAAATATTTTACCAGTTTAAAAAGTGTCGCATAGACATAGGATAGATTTTGTGCAGAAATCCATGAATATAAATCAATGTAATGTATTATTTTAAAGGATTATTTTACAGTGTCATGTATTGATTGATATGTATGCATTAATCTCAATTATATCCACCCCATGGTCCATATATTATTCATATGTTGCTTGTCAAGCTTAAAATATAGTGTAGAACAAAAATATCCTCCTATTATCTCTTCAGTCTTTTAAAGCTAAGAGAAGTTCTACAGAATTAAAACTTTTCTTTACCTTTCCCCATATTTTCTACATCCTTTCTGAGTGAATGAGGTGAATTTGTCTCTTGTGTGTGTTCACCTTTAAAAAAAAAGGAGAAAAAAATATTAGTTTTGGGTAGGCTATTTTCTGCAAGTTGTTATTTTCACTTTCTATTAATATCTACAAAAGAGTTTTTAAAATATAACTTCAAGGTGGAAGTCCTCGGGGCCAAACGTTGTCCTCATTTACTCGTGTATCATTCCCCTGAACCATGGAGGGGAGTGACAGAAAATGAGGGCCGAGTCCACCTAGACTGTGACGACAGCTCCATGAAAGCAGACTCCTGACGTCAGCCTCCCTCCCAGCCCCTACCACTGCCCAGCCTTTACAACCAAGCTAACTGCTAGAAGGGCAAAAGAGGAGGTTGAACAGCTGACATTTCTGGGAGAAATCTGATCAGACTCCCTCTCTTTCTAGAGGTGAAGAAGGCTGATTTTATTGGGAAGGCACCCAAGACCATGGAAACAGAAGCCTCCAGCCTTCTTGGGCCACCAAAATGTGGGGTGGTGAAAAAGAAGTGAGAGGAGGCTTTAGCTGTCCCTGGGAGAGAAGTTATGAGCCTGGAGTGGTTTCCTAATAATTGATAGCTTTTTTAAAAAGAAATCAACCGAAAAGAAAGACGTGAAATGAGTTATGTTACTTTGTAATAGTCATATGCTTGCTGATGATAATTTCTTAACTACTCGTCTTCAAACAGTATAAACTGTATTGTGGATAGAAGTCAGATTGCTGTTCTTAACTATTTTGCTTCTGTGCTAACTAGAATGATGATAAGCTAAGAAAATGTGTATATCTACAGTCATAAATTGAGTCTATATAATCCAGAAAACATAAACAGAGCAAAGAAATGCAATCATTCTGCTATCAGAATTAAAAAGGGCTTCAACTCGTTTTCTGCAATTACCCACATAATTAAGCTTTCCGTTTTCATCTATAGAGATATGGCAGTGCAGACAAAGGTGCTCTGAGAAGGTTTCCTCTATCCCCCTCCTCTGCCCCCAGGTTAGCTCTTCCATGTCCTTGGTGCCGTTTGCTTCCAGCCTTCTGCACCTACTAGGCAGGCTACCTGGAGGCGGGGCTCTGTCTTTTCCGCATGGCCAGTGCCTTGCACAGTGCTAGACACATACTCATATTCAATAAAATGTCTTCAGCTGTCACTGAAAGGGACCCTAGGAGGTCACAAATTCTAAATCATAGCACAAGTTAGATGCATCGTTTCAATTCTGTTCTCGTATCTTTTCATTTCCCTTCCTCAGCAAGAAACGGAATGAAATGGTCCCGGGCACTTCCAGGAATACTGGGGAATTTCATTATCAAGGGAAAAATTTCTGCAAAGAGGGAAACAGAATTTCTTCCCAAAGTGGCAGCCTACAATATGAAGGACGGACAGAAAAGTCCTCAACCTGATATTATAAATGGCGATTCTGCAGTCCACATGATGACTGTGGATGTGTGCGCAGGTATGCATGTGTGCATATGTGTGTATGAAAATACAAATGTACAAATATTCCCAAGCATGTGCACAGTTATGGGAAGGCACTTCCTCTGGCTCCCCATCATCAGGACAACAATATCCAGGGCATCCTGAGTTCCTTAATGGCAGCCATTTTCTGTACTATCTACGTCATATTTGCACAAACTTATTCTCATTTTCATCTTGGACGTGACCTCTCTCTGTAGGCTTTTGAACATTAATACCTTGGCTTTCTTCTCCATATAATAAATAATGAGGAAATACCGGTGAAGCATTTTAAATACAGACCTCAACGTAATTCCTACAAACTACTATTATCTAAAAGAAGAGTAACACAAATGTTGGTAACAAATTGTAAATGTATAAACCAAGAATAATGATATTTTTAAATGAAGATAAATGCATATTATGTGCAGTTTTACCTATGTTTACTGTAGTCTCAGTTAACCAGATGTTAAATGCATAGATGTTTCATACCCACATATAATATTGAGGTTGAACAAGAAAAGAAATGAACATGCACACATCTCTGCATCTATCTACAGAGCAGGATGAGATTTTATCATTCTACAACTTTCCCAACCCCTCAAGACATGATTTAAATGAGATAGTTAGTTTCTGAATAGGGAACTCTAGAAGCCATTTCCTTATCACATTAGAGACCAGCTTCTTTCTGACCTACTAGTGTATTTTGTGGACTGTTTACCTTATATTACATTTCAACTAGATAATTAACTTAAAAAATTAAAATAATATATGTAAAATTGCATTTCTTTTCTACTTCACAGATAGGAGGTTTACATTAGTATGAAGCATTAAACAAATAGCTAGTAAATAAAACTATATTAACCACAGGTGAATCTACCGATGACATTAATAATACGCTTTTCATCCGCTTTGTGAAGGATTAATTAATATTTTACATGTGTCTATTTGAAACAGGTATTTTGCTGCAACTTCTCAGAAAAATCTGTCAGTTTTGAGCTTAGAAGATTCAAATTTCTCACTTGCAAAGCGTTTTAAAAAATGGTTCAATGTTAGGTAAATAAGGAGCACAGAAGCTTCAGCTGCCTTTTGTGTATCTTTCACTGGACCGTTGCCTTTTGCATATTACTAATCTGTGAAAACCAGATTGTTAATGGTGGTTAAAAATGACCTCTGGGAGCCTGGATATGTTTGTTCACTATTACTGCTAATGTTTTCCATCTGGTTTAAAAAAAAAAAAAAAAAGGCAGTCTAATACTAGATTAAATAAATGAGATTTAGTTGACAATGAGCTTTCCAGTTTTATAAATATTCCATCAGGTTAAATGCATTTTACTTTTCCAAAATTAATGAATGCATTTGGAGAAATCCCCAAACTAAAATTCTTACTTTCCTTCCCATTATATCCCCCCTTTAAAAAAAAGTGACAAAAAGGCCAGGGTGGCGGGGGGCCATAGAGATCTTAACTGTAAAAGAAAATAGTTGAGTGGCTTAAAGTTGGAGAGTGATGGATAATTAGGGCATAAAAGGCATCCAGTGGACTGATATGATGAGGACCTGCTGCTCAGTGATGAGTCCACATCAGTTCTCCACAAGCACATGCTCACAGGGCCAGTTAACTGTGACCTGCATCGTTGCCCATGAATCCTGCTCGCCCCAGGGGGGCAGAGGCAGGGTGATGCCACATCAGAGAAACTATACCTCTGCTGAGTGCAGCAGGGGCCAGGGAGCTTGGAGCCACACGGTCCCTGCTTCCCTGGTCTCTCCAGGGTCCTCCAGGGCCAGGTGGTCCCACATCCCAGGGGAAAGCTCCACCCCACCCTTGGATCGGCCCTTACACAGCCATCAGAAATTGGAAGTACAAGAGGGATGGATGTGAGAATACACCATGCCAAAGCAGACATGAGCAGTAAATAGCAGATGAAGGGGAGACTGGAGTATCAAAAGGGGGGAATAAAAAGAAAGACCAAAACAGCCAATAGATTCACCAGCACTACGTTTCAAGGCACAATGGTAATGGCTTTCTCTTAAACATTATGGCACACCTCTGCTCGAGCACCTGCATTGTTTCCCCATGGTCGACATTGCAGAATCCACTCAACTCCTCCCCGGGAGACTCCAGGTTCTCCTGTAACCTTGTCCCATCCGGCTCAGCCAAGCTGTATTTCTCTGTCACTAAGCACAAACCTTTTACCCAAGACAGATTCTTATTTCTCACATCTGCTGGCTCTGCTTTATGTTGTTTCTCTTCCCTGCGGTGTCCCCCTCCTCTCCCCATCCACCCCAAATCAGAAAGCCACCCAGGCGTCATTTACTCTTTCATAAAACCTTTCCCAACTTCTTCAGATGCCACTGATCTGTTCCTTTCTGGGCTGAAGTTCTAAGTCCTTGTCATCTTTACTCTGCCACCTTGTACCCAATATTCTAATGCTTCACCTATGCTAGTCTGATCTTCCTCAGCTAGAAAATCTGCTTTCTGAAGGCAGAGAGATCCTGCCCTACAGGTAACCCCCAACACCTCAACCCTAGGGAGGGGTACAAATGTATTCCACACACACTTGTTGTACTTCATTTAATCCAATTTGGTTTGTGAAAGAAATACAAACTAATGCTATCGTAAATCCTCAGTTGTCATAAGGTTTTTAAAGCACTAACTCATTCCTACGAACGAACAAGCACATTTTGATCCATTGTATGGTCTAAGAATTACTCTATATTTTCAGTTTACTGGGGAAGTTTGTGATTGTTTCCTTTTTTGTTCCTACCTGACATTTTGAAAATTTCTTTCAGGGACAAATAAAACTGTAGCACTGAATGTTAACTGAGACATGAAGATACTAATTCTCGTATGTGTCTGCCATGGCCTCCAGCAGCAAAAATACCTTACAATTTTAAAAAGCTCACTTAATTTTAAGAGCCAAATGAGTAGGTCAGATGACCTGTTCTGTTGGTGGTCATGAGATGGGAGGAGAAGTTGATTAAAAGATATTACTGTTCTCAGGCTAAACTTGAATTCAATAAATAAGATATTTAAGTATTGTACCTTGTATGTGTATAGGGCATCAAAGTATATAGAGTACAATATAAAATGCCTGACATTGGACGAAGAGTAAAAATTTTAGCATTCCCCCATCCCTTCTATGGCAATACATCCTCCTTCCTTCTCCTTTCAATCCCACTCCTTTTCCTACCCCTTATCTTGGCTGTCTCCCTTTTAAAGTCTCCTTTGAGCCTGCAGCCAGCACTCAGGGGCACTACCCCAGCCTGCAGCCCTAGGGGCTAGCAAGTTGCTTGTCATTGAAAGGTCCTCTCTGTTCTCCCAGGATTGTTGTTGACAACAACTGATGAAAAACATTTGGAAAAAGTGCATTTCAGAAAATGCACGCTGAAGGGCAAATTTAGTCAATGAAACTATTTTAGTTTGGGGCTGTGTCTATACATGAAATTCACATGGATTCTAATATTTAGGTGAGGAATAAAAAATTTCAGTCAAACATCCAGATGTTTCCATAGTTCGTGGGGACTCGTGCTATCGCATGTGTTCTAGTGCAGGGGAGCAGACCCCGGAAGGGAAGGCAAGATCTGCGTGCGAAGCTACCAACGGTGTCTGCCTGCAGTTCCCAGGGCACTGTCACGCCCTCAGGGCAGGCTGGGCTTGCCCTCTGCCTCCCAACAGCCTCAGCACAGGCCTGGCCTCTGTTGATCAAGAGAGACTCCTCTTATATATGTTTAACTCCCAAACAAACACTGAATTTTAATAATTAATCTTAGCTTTATAATCTGACTTAATTTAAAATTTCTGGAAGTTTCATTTTCTCTTTCCCTAACAATCTACCTTAGAGGTACAATTTGGATGGGGTCAGAGTTAATCTACAGTTTGCATAACTAGTACAATGAACAAGAACCAAAATTTAGCACAACGTATGGTTTAGAGAGGTTTCTAAGAACATTTTGCATTAAGGCATTAAAAAATCAATTACACGGAAAGCAGAGTTAAGTAATTTTCTCCTCTATCAGTGGGACATGGACTTCTGTTAATTTCTTGGTGTTAAATTCTACATTAAACTCATCCCCTGTGACGTCTGGCACGGTAGTGAGGTCATAGAACAGAAAAGAAAATCATATCACTGGAGAGGGTATGCTGCAAAATGAACTAACTATTAACTCCATTAGCCAAAAAAGGGAACAAGAGCAAGATTAATATTTGTGAGTTTATAGTTAACTAAGAATTACAACAAAATTTACAGTTCATGATAAAAATTTATCGTGAGTTACGTACACATTGCTTCTGAATCAGTATATCAGATTTCGTTGATTAGTGAATTGTGAGTTCATTTAGAATTCTCTTAAGTTTTAGAACTTGTGTCGTCAATTAATGCTATTTTTTATTTTTTTCTGAAGAGTTTTTTATTGTCCTTCTCTATCTCCTTGATTTTCATATAAATTATTAAAAACCACAAGAAAGGGCTTCCCTGGTGGCGCAGTGGTTGAGAGTCTGCCTGCCGATGCAGGGGACACGGGTTCGTGCCTCGGTCCGGGAAGATCCCACATGCCGCAGAGCATCTGGGCCCATGAGCCATGGCCGCTGAGCCTGCGCATCCGGAGCCCGTGCTCCGCAACGGAAGAGGCCACAACAGTGAGAGGCCCGCGTACCGCAAAAAAAAAAAAAAAAAAAAAAACCACAAGAAGGAAAATGTTTCCATAAATAAAAAGAAATTTATATTTGAAATATGGGGATTAGCTAATTTTGAATACATATATTTAAATACCTCAAAATTCGTTGTTCATAAAAATGTCAGTAGTAACTTAGAGGTGGATAAACTGAGGCCAAAGTACTTAAAGGGCTTGCCCAAAGTCATCTAGTAAGTGAGAGAATTAAAACTCAGATCTACTAGTCTGTGCTTTTTAGAATTTTTCTTCTTTTTCTTTTACTTTTTTTAAAAAAAATCATAAGCGTGTTCTAAAATAGAATGGAATAATAAATCAGAGCGCCTCATCTGCTATATATTCATGAGAAGTGTAACTGCTTCTTACTATTCTCAGAAATCCATCCATAGCATATTAAGTACACTGGAGAATTATACCAGTGAAAATCAAATTGATTTTAAAACTTCTATACATATGACAAGATGCAGCCACTCTCAGAGTCCAATGGTTCTGGCGTTTCTACAATGAAAGGGATTGGAATTGAGGATGACTCCACTTTACGCGATTTCCTTGACCTGCAATAGCTTTCAGCTGTCTCACCAGCTTACCCCACTGCATTCAATTTCAAATCACTTAACTTCACTAAAGTTATTCAAAACGGATATGCAAAGCCTTACTCTGGGATTGCAAGCAAAATGCTGTCATTTATATTTTTGAGTAGGTAATATTTTGACCAAGCTGCCATCCCCCTAATCTATATTACTTGGCTGTAAAGCAATGGGTCTTATTTTAAAGAGACCTATAGATAAAAGTTCTGGCTTCTGGGGCATTTTGGCTGCTTAAAACTTTATGTTTGGTCCTTCTAATTATAAAGAAGTATAATATCTGCTATGAGTAAGGTTAATGACCATTAACAGGGAGGTTTTTGAAAAAATCATTAAAAAATGTAATCTTTTTGAAATCGCTGAAAAGTAACAGTTACCAATAGGGCTGAAAGGTTGAACAAAGGCCAAACTTAATTAAAATGATGAACTAAAAAAATGAACTGGAACTAAATATTGTTGCTAAACTGAATTTGTATTAGGGATAAATTAAAGCAAGTACTTATCATTTAAAGATAAGTCTGTATCTTTACTTGTTTAGAGAAAGGTCAGAAATTTCCTGATAAACTACATTTATGATTGTTGTGGGAGTGAAAAATTCATGTAAAAATCAAAAATTGCATACTGACTTATTAGGTAGTTTGAGAAGACATTTCATTCTTCTATGTTATACTGTATATGCACAGAAATAAAACATTGATATTTTCCAATAATGATGATTGAATTAAACGTTGGCTAAAGGGACATATGGTTATATAAACCTTTTTGGATGTTATGTTGTGTAGACTGCTATTATAGTATTCATACTGCCTTATACCTTATCTGTCCCCTCCTTTTGATTGGAAGCAACTTGAGAGCAGGGACTGGCATTGATTCTATCTCTGAATCTCCAGAGCCTAGCAAAATACCTAGCATACAGTAGGTATTCTGAAATATTTGGGGAGTAATTGAGTAAATAAACAAATGAATGCTATCATGTACATGTGGAAGTTAACAGTTGTTACATGGGGAGAAGTAGCTCCATTCACCCACAAGGTGTTCCAGATAAAGCATTCTACTGCTACCACTACAAAGCAGTTCATCACAGGCTTCATAATCTCTTTGGCTCATCTGGATTTTTGACACTTTGCTAAATGAACGGGTTCTTGGTGTCTGATCACAAGTAAATACATTAATACCAAAACATAGGCCAATTGGGTGACCATTTTGGGATTTTCTCAAATGTGCATTCCAGTGTGAAGACCATGAGCTGATCTTTCCTACAAGCAAGGACAGTTGAAGGTACAGCGAGTCCTACAACAACCCAAACTCCTTAACACTTTCTGGTGTTTAAAATATCTTCTCTGCAGGCTCAGCAAAGGAACCATGAGGGTGAAATTCTTGTGACCCAAGATTCCAAGATAAATTTAACAAAATATACTCTTCACCCAAACATTTGTTCATGTCAATAATATATTTTCATCCTTTCCACGTCCCACCTGTCTCACATTCAGTACAGGATAATAATAATATGATATAACCTACTACCTACATACTTCTCTGAATAATGTGAGAATGAAACTGTAATACAGAATATCAATGTGGAGCAAGTTTCTCTGGGAATCTGTATCAAATTAATTATTGTGAGGGAGGGACTAGTAATACATCAATAGCATGACTAGGTGTTATTACCAACATAACTATCGACCGTACTGCCCTGAGCTCCAGACACTGTGGAATTTTTATGTGAACACCGATCCTGATTATACTTTTATTTACATCCTTTTGACATTTGTATTTCCATCTGAACATCAGACAACAGTGGATTCTGTAGTTATTGACCCACTCTGGCTATCATGCTTGGGGTTCTAATGACTTTTTCAGGGTTTATTGAACTTCCTAAGTATGGGGGAACCAAATCCCTTCCAAGGCCAGGAGGAACTTGTTTTCAAATGAAAACAGTCCAGCCATTCAAATCGGAGGAAGATGAAGAAGAGAAATTCAGTTTTTAACAAATCTATAGAGACTGTTCATGTACACGTAATGAAGAGAATATAATTCAGTAAAGAAATCAGTATGTTCTAATACATTTAGATTTCTAATGGGTATACACATTTGTCAAAATGTTAACTTAAATTTTTTATGATAATTATGAATACTAACTGTTAAGTGCAAGGTAGGAAATTAAAGTTCCTAAAAAGATGATTTCAGATTGTGAAGTTTGGATTTTCTCATTAAATCTATGGAAACTATTTTAAATTTAACAATTTAAACATCAAATTGTCCCCTAGTTTTGTACAAATCATTGATACCCCTTAAAAAACTACATACGTTTTACATCTTTTATAGAATATTTATAAAACTTTATTTTTATTTTCTTTAAAATTTGCACCCAAATAGAGTAAGAGTTTAGCCCAAGGAGACTTCTAATGAGTTATGCTTTAGCGAAATGAAGTCTGGTGTGAATTATTCTCTAAATGTGTTATTTTATATTAAATACATGTATAGTATAATTTGAACTTTAATAGCACCAACAGCCAACTAAAAAATAAAACTTCCAAACTCAGACAGTCAAAAACACCTTAAAATTAATGCATATAAATTACAAAGTACTAATTTTAACAAGCAACAGTAAATTAAAACCTGTCTTGAGATGAGTAAATGAAAAGTGGGGTCCCTGTCCTGCTCTGAATGGCTTACATTATTTAAAAAATACAAGTCATTGCTACATGCAAGTTTTCTTATTTTATTGGACTTCGAGCTTCATGGCGCTGCTCACAGAATAGGGTTGTACATAAAATAAAATAAAAACAAATAAAAATTCCTCCCAAATTAAGTTATTGACAATGCCACTAGGATGCGACACTGGTTTTAAACTCTCTTTCCGATCTGTGTCTATTTTGGTTAGAGAGGAATGGGAATTCTCTAAGTGCTCACCGTTTGTACAACACACCCCCAGCAAAGGTCTCCATCCACTTCGGCTGTTGAAACAGCCCGATTAATTTGCATTCACTAGAGTACATATAGACTCCCATCTGTGGTTTCTAGGCATGGGAGAAATTGGGCTACTTTTAAATCTGTTTTTAGCTCTACAGAGCTGCTAAGTATCATTTGATATGGGGCTGAGAAATGTTTCCAAAAGTGTTTTCTTTATATTCATAAATGTGTTGTTTCCAATGTCTGTTAATCTCTACACATATCAAACAAAGAAAAGCAATCGACTATCCAGAAATGTCTGGGAAATGGTTAGATATTACAGAATCAATCAAGTAGAATTATAAACCTTTTGTGTGTATGTGTGTATGTATGTGTGTGTGTGTGTGTGTGTGTGTGTGTGTGTGTGTGTGTGCAAACCCATTAGAAATGTGTTGGTACCAGTCCTTTCTATTTCAAGCCTCAATTTCGTGAAATATCGCACTAGGGAAGAGGTAGTTCCTGGGCAAATATCATTGCCTTTGTGACTTTATTTTGTACACTTTAGATTGTAACAGAAAAATCCACATTTAGCAACTTTATCATATTAGACACAGAGCAAATCTGTGAAAGGTGATTTTTTTGAATTTTCAAAGGGTTATGCTTTAATTGAAAGTGATAATAATAAAAACACTTAAAATGTCCTAACAAACAGGTAAAGCCAGAACGCACAATTTTATGGAGACTTGATACGGCCAAGGATACACCACCAAATTATTCTTAGTGACTCCTTAGCATAGTCAGCCCAAACTGGCTGTTGATCAATATTTATAGAAAATACTCATGAAATAATTTGGAAATAACTCACAATATATAAAGCTTTCTTCCCATGATATATAAAGCTATTTTTTCATTAAAATAGGTGTTTGCCTTTTGCCATTTAAAGTACTGAAAAGTTTCCTTTAAGGAAAAATAAAAACAAAGGTTTGGAGACCTTTTTCATTGTACTTTGCTGTTATATAAGATTCCTTTAAGATCCTATTTTCTTTATTTCTGCTCCCCACACCACTCTTTCTCCCTCTCCCTCACTTCCTAGCTTGCTCTCTCTGTCTCATTTGACAGGCAAATTTGCAGACATTGCCGCAGGATAACAACCTCGTTTGACAGTCAATTAACCGTGAATAGTCAAAGCCAAGGCAGTTTGCATTACATAAATGGAAAATTAGATTCCTTTTTCCCAAGAAACAAAACCCTCTCCTTAAGACACTGCAATAGACAACTTAGTATCAAAACTTCTAATCACGTCTTTCCCAAACCCCTTGGAGACATTTAGCAATCAGTAAAAGGTGGTTTCATTTAATTTGTATAATGTAATTTTTGTAAATGTATTATACATTTTGTGTAGAGATCATTATCATGGAGATAATATAAATGTTGGCATAGATGTCATAAAACACCTATAATGTCTTTCTGACAGATATTAAAAGCAATAAGCTGTGATCCTTTTTAATGGAAGGTTTCTAAGAGAACATTTCAATTATTGTCATTTTATGCTTTTCCAGCCCGTTTCACTGTGTAACCTGATATATTTCTGAATTCTCTTCTGAAATATGCCCAGCAATTAATAATCTTATTGCTATTAATGTCACTGCTTTCCCATTTGTGTTTTTTCTTAGTTATATCTACTAGGAATTGTTTTTTATCTTTACCCTTGTACTAAATATTCAGTCTTCTGATTATGAATTTCAGCCCTTCTCTCTGTCATCTGACTCTTCATTCCTTCTATTTGTCCCAGCCTACCTGATCTTTCTCTCCAAAAATCTCCTCCGGAAGCATCAGAGTCTGTGATGAAAAAGCTATGCTCCTTGTTCTTATCTAGAATCAAACAAAACACAAAATCTGCAAGTGAATCTGTACTGACAAGTGGGAAACAAAGATACCCAAGAATTTTAACATGTATTTATATATCTGTGTATGTTTAGAGTACTGATGTCATTTAAATGCAAAGACGTATGTTGAGATTGGGGGCAACAGTGCTGTTATCTGGAAAATTGCCATTGCTTGGAAACTACAGAAATGCTGCCCATTAAAATATAAACTGTAGTATGAAAAAATTCAAAATTCAATGGATGAAAACCCACAGAATGGTGGTAGGGGCAGGGGATGCTGGGTGTGAGTCTCACAGAAATGGTTAAATGCAGGAAAGAAAACTGGGGGGTTATTTTCTTTTACCTGAAAAGTTGTTGTCATCCTTTGTAGATAAAATAACTTGGTTATTTTCCTTAGTTTTCTGATTCTGTATGGAGAAGAATTAGAGACACAAATCAATGCCTGGATGAAACCATATGCTAATATCAACAGTCAGCAGGAAGAAGCATCAATAAAAGTGACTCCATGGAGTCTCAGGAGACTTCATTTTTTGATGGTTATCTTCTCTGAATAGTTGTTTGCTTAAATACAAATGTACGACTGCACGTACCTGCATTATCCTTTACAAAGTAGTATGTTAAATATGCACCTATTATACACACTGTAAATCAACATGCCACATTATTTGTCACATCTACACTACATTAGGACAGAGTCACTTCACTCTGAAGTCCTTGAGAGTGTTTTCTATGCACACTTGAGTGAACACAATGCTGAGCCACTTAAATTTAACTTTGGTCTTTAGGGGCCCCAGGTAGCACTTTCACGTGGGTGGAGATTGGTTTGGGAGAAGCCAGTCTTGCTAAAGAGTCTGCCTTTTGTTTTACTGGACACAATGTCTTACAGAAGTGTCCATTCTGGCTAGAGCTCTGGGGTTCAAGCCTTGATTAAAGCAGTTCAAATAAAACTGAATCTAACTTTTGAAGTCAATGTATTTTTGATCTTTTCTGGGTCATGCTTCGGGGAGGCACTGAATTACAGAGAAGAAGAATGATAGGATCATTCAGACTGCACCAGTTTTGTGGTCCCACTGCTTCTGGGGGAACAATTGTGCTCAACTGGGGGCAGGGAGTTGGGCAAAAGAGATTGGTAGATTAGAGGAAGGACTTGGTCAATTTAGGGGTCTTTCCCAACTTCTATAAGCAGCCAACTTAAATATAGGGGGGAATAGAGGCCCCAAGGCCTTTGAGAGGCTTTGTAAGAGAGAGACCAGAAACTACATTTTTATGGAGGACAGTTGGTAGGAAAGAAGCCCTCCCAAACACACTGAATATTTCATTTCTGTGGGGAAATCTGGTGATTCATCTTTCCCGCGCATATGTAACCGATTCAGCCTAAAGGTGCATTTAAATAATAATAATTAGCTTGAAGGAGCCTAAAGGGGATATTTACATCTTTGTAGGAGGGCTGCTCCTCCAGTGATGGATGGTGGACCGGGCTGCCCGGGCTGCTGCTAAGGCCGCCGCTTGATTTCTGGGAGGCCAGCGGCGGGGGCGGGGGCGGGGGCAGGTCCAAGCCGCCGGGATCACCCAGTTTCCTGTCCTCCTGCAGCAGCCTGGAGGAGTTCAGGGCCAGTGGGAAAGCGCCCGCGGCTGCCGGCGGGCGGTCCCGGCTGCTCCCCTTCTCCGACAGCGCTCTGCCCTGGAGGAATCGGCCGCCCCCGACTAAAGGGTCCCCTAGCAGGACCTCTGTCTCCTCGTCTTCCTCCTCGTCGTCCTCGGGGTCTCGACTTTCCTCCTCCTCTTCCTCGCCCTCGGGAGGCTTGTGGCCCTCCACGTCCACCTCCTGCTCTTCTTCCTCCTCCTCCTCGTCCTCGGAGCTGTCCTCGCTGGGGTAGCTGCAGCTGGTGCCACTGGGGGACAGGAGGCCT
>NW_020185329.1:3075763-3075955 GCF_003031525.2 Neophocaena asiaeorientalis asiaeorientalis
GCCTCGGCCGCGGCGCCCGCGTCCTCCTTCTTGTGGCACAAGCCGAAGGCGGCTGCTGCAGCCGGGAAGGTGTAAGGATGCGGGAAGAGTCCCCCGCAGCCTGGGAACTTCTGCAGCACGCCCCCGAACGAGCCCTTGCTGGGCACCGGGATGACCGGATAGCTGCGTGGCCCTTTGGCGCCAGCCGCCGCG
>NW_020185329.1:3075992-3100335 GCF_003031525.2 Neophocaena asiaeorientalis asiaeorientalis
GTCGTCGTCGTCTTCGAAGCGCGGCCTCTTGTGATGCGCGTGCGGCGCGCCCGCCAACTCGGCCAGAGGTGGCGGGGGCGGCGGCGGGGGCGCCCCCAGCAGGTGCGGGCCCAGCAGTCCCCCACCTCCCGCCACCGCCGCAGCTGCTGCCACAGCGGCCGCCTTGACCGAGCTGAGCGGGTGGCAGGCGGGATGCGCGCCCGGCTGGGGCAGCGCGCGCTTTCGGCTCCCGCCGTTGAACATGGCCTTGACGTCCTCCCAGGCGAAGACTAGCTCGTCCTGGGGGCTCTTGTCAGTGAGCTTGAGGTGACGGCGCCACGAATTGAAGTTGGCTGCGTCCGGCTGCGTGTACTTGGCGTCGGGCGTACGGTGGGAGTGGAAGATGAACTTGTTGGGCGAGAAGTACATGTTGCAGTAGCTGCATTTGATGCACTTGGCGCGGGAGCTGTTGTAGCGTGCGGGGATGAAGCTGCCACGGCAGCCCCAGGCGCATTCGTGCGAAACGTCGAAGGCGAAGTTGTCAGGCAGCTTGGGGGGCCTGTTTTCGCCTAGGAACGACTTGCACAAACGCTCAGCCTCACGCTTAGTGATCATGCCGCAGCGGCGCGACGAGATGGGCATGGCCCCGGCGCGTCGCAGAATCTCCAGCTGCACCGGCGTGCACTGCACGCACGTGATGCCCAGCGCCACGCGGCGGTTGTGAATCTCGTTGTAGCTGAAGTTCTTGAGGAGGGTGTTGGAGATCTGCGCCAGGCATAGGCGCTCCTGCCCGTCGATCACCAACGACACGATGGGAATGCCGTAGAGGATCACCTGGCCCACCTGGTTGGGTTTCAGGTTGGCGTGGCCCGGCCGCGGCTGGCTCAGCGCGTCGGGCTGGAAGGCGCTCGACGGCGATGCCAGCAGGATGTCGTTGGGCCCCGGCAGCGGGCTGGAAGCCATCTCCTCCGCCGCGGAAGCCCGGGCCGAGCTCTCCGGGTCGGCCTTGGAGACTGGAAGGGAAAGGAGAAAGCGTTGACTAGAGCTTTTTCAGTTTACAAAGAGACGGGTGGGTTGAGTCGCTAACTGAAGAATTATAATCACTTCCTTGCTTTGGTTAAGATATAATTATCACTGGGCAAAGGAAGCAAGTTTCAGACACAAGGAAGTCATCTCTTAAATTTCCTCAAGGTCATCCTTTGGAAATGCAGGAATTTGGAATTACTTTTCTTCGGTTCTAAATATCCAAAGTAAATTTTTAAAAAGTCAGTTCCTAAGAAACTCAAGACCTTATCCCCGATTTATAGAAGCTGTTAGAATAAAATGGCACTCCTGCTATAAATTAGGAAGTAATGATGACAGTGGTAACTAGTACAGGTTATAAAAGTTATGGAAAACTGAGGCTTAGCCATTGAAGCCCAAATTTTAAAAGAGAGACCAGTCGCATTTGCTTGAAAATAGATTGGTTTTGATTAAAAAAAAAAATAAAACAACCCCAAACCTTTTAAAGAGTAATTTTTGTGGCATCTGTGGTTTCCTTGGGGGAAATTCACTACTGGTTGAGACACAGCTCATTAAAGCAAAACGAAATCCCTTCTCCCTTACCTTTGCCATTAGATATTTTGATACTTTAATTAGAAATTTTTGGGGAAAATGTACAAACCGATATGCAAGATTGCACCAAAACTGGCGTTTCACTTTCAAGGGTTCAAAAAACTGCTTGCTAAAATTGAGTAGTTCCGGTTCCAATAGGTGGCTTTAAAAGATGAAGTTGTAGACTTGAAAATATTCAAAAACTGTTTGCCTGTTATTTCCATGACAATGAGCAAATAAGTACAGGCAAGAGTGTTAAGCCCAGAAACAGTGCAAAGAAACTGAACAATTCTTGGGGATCATTACTGATGGGCTTTAAAAGGCAAATTTAGTTGAAAGGTGAACCACTTTCTGTGACATTTCTTTTTCTGATTTATGTAGATATCTCTTTACCTTATTGGGGGTGGGGGGAAGTGCCCCACAGTAGAAATAATCCTTGGACTAGGTAATCTGTGGGAGCGCTGAAAGCGGAAGCCCAGGGTTGGGCCTGCGGTAAAATTCCTGTCATCGCTGGTCAACCGGGATACTTAATGGGGGAAAACAGCCAGTAAATTGAAAATACAGAAAAAACAAGCGAAAGAAACCTTTGTGACAACACTGCTAAGTCAAAACAAGCAAAGCGGCTCATTCCCTGGGAAACTGACAGTGACCTTTGCACAGCTACTTGTCCAGGGCAGCTGCTAAGACTATCGTTTGCCCTGGAAAATCAACGGTGGCTGTCTCATCACCACTTTCCATCAAGGACACTGGAGTTTGTTATTACAGAGACTTCAGTGAATACACTAGTGTACCCCTTTACCCAAATTGTCATATCCTGGTCCTCTCTGGGCCCCTGTGACCTCTATCCCGACAACCTTCGCCCTTCTGACCCCTGGATCCTCAGCTCTCATTACGTTCTGTGGCCTCCAGGAAGGGTGAACAAACCTCGATGCGATCAACGAGATGAAAGCCAGGCCTGTCACTTCGGATGGATCAAAGACAATATTGCCAGGGGATGGGGTGTTAAATGGCACAGTGATACCTGGGCCTGATATAACCAGCCCTAACTTTGCCAAATGGTCCTTCAATCCTCCTTCTCCTCCCTAACAAGATTCTTATTATCTTAATAAGACCCTGGGATAATGGCAATGCGCACAGCGGGCCTGGGCTAGCGGGGAGCTGGCTAGAGACCCGCAGCCTGAGCAGCTGTAGACGGGGCAGAAGTGTCTCCTACTGGGTGTGCTCCGCTTTCACCCCAAGCTCTCCCAGAGACTCCTGTCAGAGCAGAGACACAAATGAGAGGGTTTAGGTTGGGGGATTTTTAAAAGGGAGTGAGGGAAGAAGAGACAATTAAAAGTTAGTTGAACTGAGAAAGAAAGCTGGCGAAGTTCCCTATCTGACTGACGAGCCAACGACCCTCAACTTAACTCCCCAGGCTCCCAAAACCAATCACTACCGAAGCCCTCCGCTGCCCCTCAACCTAACCGGAAAACCCCACCGCTCGGGATCCCAAATAATGAACCGCGAGCTGTGCGCCGAGCGGGGGCCGGCTGGTTCCAGCAGTACCTGGTAACCCCTAGCTGTCTTTACGCGCGTGGCTGCCGGCCCATCTTCTGAGGTCGCTCGGAGGCGAAGCATCCAAGCGGGTCCTGGAATCCAGCGGGCGGGACTTCAGAGGGCTCCGCGTGAAGATCCTGGCGCTCGTCGGCTCTAATGGCGCTTGTACGCCGGCCCGCGGAGAATGACCGCCTGAATTGCTGCGGGGCGTCCCCTCGACCGCAGAAAGTGTGGGCGCGCGGAAACCCGCGGCAGGCGAGCCCCAGGTGAAGTGCAGTCTGACAGCGCCTTTCTCTGTCTCTGAACTCGTGTCGGACCGAGGGGACGCCACCCAGCGGGCAAGGTGACGTCACCGTCTCCCTGACACTCCACATTAAAGGGCTGGCATGTTACAGGGAGGGAGGGGGAGAGCGAAAGGCAGAGCGAGCAGCTTCGAGATCCTTTCTCAGCGGGCACGAAAGCTAACACCTAACCAACCCGCAATTGCCAACAACCTCTCCATTGAGCAAACGCAGCAGTGGTGCTGGAGCCGTAGATCTGATTTAGGAGTGGAAAGCTATATAGTCTGCCTGATCCCGGGGACCTGGATCCTGGAGGCCCCGGATTCTAGAAGGACGCCTCTAAATTGACTGTATCACTGCCAGTTATTGTCTCCTCCCCTCATTTCTCTGAGCCACACTCCTTCGCGAATGATCTCTCAGGTACGCAGTGCAAATCAGTAGCTTCACTGTGTCTCCGAAGATATAGGAATCACAGTTCACAGTTAGCCGGAGAATAGAATAGTTTCAGTGCTCCTTTGAAACTGTGAAATGAGAAAAGCGGGGCGGGACGGGGCGGAAAAAAAGGGGCGTTCTGCAAAGCGTGCTCAATCTAAAAACTTGGAAGGAAGCGTGAAGAATGTCTTCACTTTTGAACACACATTTGCCTTTTTAGGACAAGATACAGAGTGGCATTCTCTATTTTGGAAAGTGTGCAATAAGTGAGGACCCCAATGTGTGCATGTGTGCACTCGTCAGTCAACTTCATTCAGAATAGTTCTCCATCCCATTTATAAAACCCATGCAGGCCACTTCAGCACAAGGAAAAGGTGAGACAGGAAAGCACTTGAGCAAGTTGCCAATGCTCCCAGAGAAGTAAATTTCTCAGGGAACTATGTAGAAACATGCCCTTACATAAAGGGAAATAATAATAATACTAATGAGAAGAAGAAGCAGAAGTAGGATGGGAAAAGACCATTTCCTATAGCTTCCCAAAGTAAGGCACACATACAATATAGTGAAGTGTCAGTATATTACTTCCTCATTGATCAGCTGTTAGGAGTCAAAATGACCACCTCTCGTTTATCAGAAATGGAAGAAGCTGCTTATCTAGAGGACATTCTAAGAAGAATACCTACGCGGGGTGGGATTGGAAGAACTTTTAAGTTTTTCCCTTACTATCCGAGCTGAATTTTCGATTGCTGCCTGGTGAAACACATAGCCTTAGAGGTGGGCAGTCGTATTGTAGAAATGGTTAAAAGAACAACCCCCACTAACCCGGAAGCCCAACGGGGACTACATCATAGTATCAACAACAAACCATCACTAAATTCAAGTGTGAAATCTTAACACTTCATTAAAGGTCAATAAAACAAAAGGGAGTCAATTGAACAAAAAGTGAGGGATACAGGAATTGTGGCTATTTTAAATTAATATGCAGAAAACACAGTTTCAGAGCCATGAAAATTGTAACATTTGTGTCGGTATAAGTTTCAAACGGCAGTGAAATATTTCACCCAACTCCTAGTCTCTGAAGTCACCATCGGCACTAATTAGGCTCTGTTCTAAGGGTCTGAAGTCAACTGAATGCTCCCTCCCTAGTGCCCTCGAAGCCCCCCATCCTAGAAGAAGGGAAACTCACACTATGCCTGCCTGGCTCATTTGCCAAAAAAGCGTCATTTTCATTCACGAATCCATTCCTGCGGAAGGCTGAAGGCCGCCTGCACGCCTGCTCCTCTGAAGGTTCCCGGCCCGGACTGGTTATTCCTCCTCTCTGAGGTCAGGAGCTCCCACAAAGGGAGGTCTCGGCTTGCTTACACTTCCTAGAGCCCAGGCTGCTAGAAAGAAAGCCTGAAAATGGGGCAGATTTTAAGACCGAAAATGGGGAGAAATGAAAAGTCCTATCACCTCATTAATGTACCACAGGAAAATGCGTGGTCGCTGCCGAGAAGGAAGATCATGTGGTGCTTTTATTCCCTTTTATTTCGCTGTTTCCATCTTTGCCCCCAAAAGACTCCTCTTCCCCTACAGATCCCTACTTAAAAAAAAAAGTCTGTAAAAACATATTTTTTTGAAAAGAGAAACTAGATGAATCTTTGCCTTCCCTCCCATCCTTGTTTACCCTGAGGACAAAATCCATGCCTGAGTGGTACCTGTAGCCACCCCCCTTACCTCATCTTTCAACATAAACATTTGTACATTAGCTTGGTGGCTTATTGCCATACAAACCTGTGATTTTATTTTAATGCAAAGAAGTTTCACTGGAAAGAGAAACGTGTGATGTTAGGTTAAGTACTTTTGCACAAATAATTCTAAAAATAGCATTTTTATTTTATTTCCCCAGTGAGTCTGGGGTGCCTGTTTGAGCTGTAAGGCCAAGTATATTTTTGGAAGGTGAAGGTGGAGAACAATTTTTCAAAGCCAGACTCCGTGGTCCAGTAAATCCTCACCATGAGTCTGGAGCTGGACTTCGGAATTACAGTCTTTTTATACGTTTTTGAGTCTGTGAGCAACTTTCTGTCACTCACTATCTCTCTGATTCTTTGCTGTCCCCTAAGTTTGAACAGGTCTCCTGCTGGTTCTCCACTGCTCTTCCATTTTCCTTTTCCGGACCAGGGGCGCCTGATCCCTGTCAGTCCCTGTCCTGGCCCCCGAGACCCTGGCAGGCGGGCAGCAGGGAGGAGCGGGCGGTGGCGGGAGGCAGCAGGTAGGGGCCGAGTTAATCAATGCTTTCCTATTCGAGCAGACATGCATTTTACACCTCGGGACTCTCCTCAGCCGGCTAATTGATTCAAATTGTTTTGTTGGTTAAACTGGTGTCACCCGTTTGCATGATCTATCACCGCACGGAGGAGAGCATTTCCACTCTCATCTCCGTTCCAGGCGGCTGCGGTTTACCCAGGCCAGGGACAGGTAAAGGAGCCCAGACACCGGACCCAAAGGAAAACCACAAACCGAGCTGCCTCCCTCGGAACTGCAGAAGCGCCGCCTCCATGCAGGCGCACGCGGCGGTTGCAGCAGCGTGGACGGAGGTTTCTAGCTGCAGTTTTAACAATTGGTTGAAGCGAACCCAAACCTGGTCAGGATGCCCTCCACTTTGGAAGCAGACTGTTCCGAGAGGCAGCGTGGGAATCCCGGCAGGTTCGAGAGGAAGGGCAAAGCCGAGGAGCTGTCCGCGGTGCTGACGCCAATGCAGAGCTCCGTGGCGCAGCAGATCCTACTGCGTTCAAGGCCCTCCCGGAAGAAGTCTCCCAGTCTGCAATCATCGGAGCCCTAGATTCGGCTCTGGGCTCCAGCATGGCCTTGCAGACTTAAGAGGCAAGGGGCGACACAGAAACACACCCCCGTACTTCTGCCACACCTGCTCCATCTAAAAGGACTGAGAAATCCAGCCACTCCCCAACCCTACGCCTGTGTTTGGCATTGACACGAAAGGAAGATAAAGGCCTTAATATAAATTCATTAAAATTAGAGACACCAGATATCCCTTCTCATTCTACTCCCAGCCTGGGTATTGGAGAACCCATGACAGTTACAGATCAAAGAAACAGTTTCTATCTCTCTCACTCATTCCCTCTTACCCCATTCTCAGCTCTTAGGCAAGAATATTACTGCTTCTGTGTCCCCGAAATGGGTGTCCTTGGCATTGATATTTCTGCATCAGGTAGGGCAAGAAATGGTTTCCCTATTAGTTCCAAGTCTGCAAAAGTAAAGGCCCAGAAAGAAACTGGAAGGCTGGCAAAACTACCAGGGACAGAAGAATTCTCATATATCAGAAAGTACAGGAGATGCAGTTAGATTGAAACTGGGTACAAGTTTCTCCTCAGTCACTTACTAGTTGTGGAATTTTGCTTTGATACCTAAACTCCCCAAGCTCTAGTTTCTTCATCTGCAAAATGAGGAGGTTGATATGTAGCCCACAGGGGTATTATGAGAATTAAATAAGATAATATATGTAAAATGCTTGGCACACAGTAGTCATTTAATACATGCTAGCTTTAAAAGCACCTTCCTTGGAGGATGGAGACAAGCTTAGGCCTGTACTCTTACAAGATATGTTTGAAGTCTTTAATAGCTCCAGAGTAAAAGATTTCAAAGGCATTTTAGTTTCATGGTGAGCAGAGAGGGAACCAAATTCCCCGGAGGAATCTTAGTCCTTTTCACTAAAACTTTATCCTGCCCCCTAGTTGGTCTAGTGTTTATTTTGTATACAGGTGGCCAGAACCTTAGCTACTATTTGCTTAACCAAGTTAAAATAAGTTGATAACAAAAATTAGCAATGGTAATGGCCATAATGATAATAATTGCTGATAGCCCTCAGTTCCCTCTTTCTACCCAAAAGAGCTTTCTGCAGCCTGGCAAGCCCAGCTTAGACTCCCTGGTTTTTCCTCCATTGCTCTGGCTGGAGTTTTATGAAGGAAACCAAGGACCAGGAGCAAACCAAAACTCATCCATTATGGAAATCATAGAAGAAATGAGAAAGGCCTCTGAGCCCTCTCTTAATAAATACTGTCCATAAACGGGAACCCTTTTCCTGGGGCCAGAGTATCCCTGGAGAAGTACATACAATGAGAGCACAAACCTAAAAATCTAAACCATAATTGAGGACGGGAAGAGAAAATGAACACATTTTGCACTGTACCCCTGCCCCAGTGATCCCTTGAGTTCCTCATGCACCAATGACTATGGGCATCAGTAGTTTCTTTCTTACCTTTCAAACAAACACCTTTATAAGAAAATAAAGACTGTAGGAGAAGGAACCAAGGCTTAATTCCCCTTAATCAGAGGAAACCATTCTCACAAGAAAACCTGTCCTTGGGTCAGTGGCAGAGAAAGCTCTCACCTTACCAGTTCACAGAGGCCAGGGACTAATGGAAACATTTGCTATTGGACTTTCTTTTTTTATAAGAAAGAATGCACATTTCTGCACAAGTCCTCACAAACTTGTAAACACAGCAAAGTACTCACATGTGCACATAGTTTACATGAAGTAATAAAATCCAGAATGGAACATGAACTTGGTATACTTGATGGTTACTTAGCAAATATTAGTTGACCAAGATAAAATTCAAAGGAACACAAAATACCTGATGACACACATAGGCTATGGATGCATGCTCCCTGAACACAACCTGCGAATGTGCATCAAAGAGGGACATTGGCATAAGGAAGAGCCCACTAGGCTCTCTCCCTTCCCGTCTTCTCCTTTCTCTCTTTCTGTGCCTGCATACACATATGTACCAGCCCCCTCCACTTCCCTCCTCCCTATGTTGGGAGGGAGGGGGTCCTTTGAAATGGAGGTGGTCCCAGCTGGAAAACCCCAGAGCTCATTTAGATCACATCACTTCAGGCTTTTGTCTCTGCTCCTGAATAACCTAGGCCGCCACAACAAAAGGATAGGCATCTACATGGAGTTTTCATTGGCAAAGATGCGTCTCAAAGATGCTGCTGTAATAATGAATAAGAAGGAAAGATGCTTGCCTTTTTTTGATTGCCACTCCTAAAGAAGGGAGAGGAGAAAAGGGAGAAAAGGAAAAGGAGACAGTGGAGCAAGAAATAGAGATTGTGGGAGAGAAAACTAAGGCAAGTATTTCAGTGGATTTATGCAAAAGAGTCTTTAATTGTATGAAGATTCCAACTACCACCAAGAACAAGAATGCTGTTTGAGGCTTAAAAAAAAAAACAACAACAAAAAAACACTGGCTCTTTTGTTTCAGGGAAGCAATTTAACGTGTAACTGAGGCTGAGGATGCAGAAAGGGTGTGGAACAGGATATTTTAAAGCTTGGGGAGGGGAAGCAGAGGAGTAGGAGTAGGGGGAGGGGCTGTAGATTGTCTGTTGACATGTCACCAGAGAGAAAATGACATAGATATACATTTAACATCTCCCCAGTGACACTGGTGGAGGGAACATTGGATTTTATTTCCTGGGGAAATAAAGGCATTTTTTCCCCCTTTCCTGTTCTCTTCCCTCTCACCCCCTCCCCATTTGAAAATTTTCTACTTTGCCATCAAGCTTGATCCCATTAGCTAATACATTATTAAACTATCATGTGCTCTCAGGCTGCCCAATAAGCATCACGCCTTCAGCTTTTCTCCTGCCTGCAGTTGTTAGCTCAGTGGTAGCAAAAGGTGAAATTAGATAATAGCAAAATAAATCCCAGGGTAAAGGGGGGTAGAAATCTGAGTCACTGATTTTTTTTCTCCTGAAAAAATAGCAGCCAGTGAAAATTCAGAGACAATGTTCAGAGGAATTTTCTATTTTTGTGTATTTAAGAGTACTTTTTAAGCAAAAAGGCTTTCCCTCATGAGGTTCAAAGTGAAAGCATAGCTAACCAGATCAAAGACAATAACCAATCCCAAACTTTTTCAAGATGCATTATGATATCACTGACAAACTCTTAATGTTGGCAAATAATTAAAATTTCCATCTTTTAGAACTGTGTAACCTTGGGTGTCTTAGAAACAAATTGTACAAACAAACCATGGAGATGAGCGCTGAGGGTTTCAGAGGAGATATAATGAACCAACTTTAATTACTAACTTGAAATTAAAAATGTAATATACAGATTTAAATTTATTTTCACCTAAATTGTGTATAAAATTATATGGCTTTTTCAGGCTAAGAAATGCTTTGTAACCAGCCATGCTACTAAAAAGTCTGAAGTACTTTCCAAAATGGAGTTCCCAGACTCACACAGTAATAATGATACATTTATCATTACTGATGACCACCTACTGGGTAATTATTGCTTTGTTACTATGATTACAATCAAGAGATTTCTTTATTTACTGTTAACATTCACTTAAAACTGAATGTTAATGACTGTTCTGAATTCACCAAAGAGAGTTTTCTGTTATATTTCAGAAGTACTTACATTCTGGTTCAGAAATGGAAAACCATATTGTAACAAAGTGGAAAGCTGGGTGAGCGCTTGGCTCTCACCCTCTCCTGAGAATGAAAATGGCATTCTGAGGAATTCTGGAGCAGGATTTTCCATCTCAGAGTTGCAAAAGGTTAACATAATGCAACCACTTGACTTGTGCTAATTATGTAAGTATTTTATTACAGGAGATTCATTCATTATTGATACATGTTTGCAGTAACTTCCTGCTTGGGGGAGTTATATTTTATATGAGAAGTAAACAACCCATGGCTCCAGGGCTGGCCTCCTCTCCCCCAGATCTGATTTCCTCCCACCCCTTTGTCTAGTTTCACAACCCTACTGGGTTGTTGTATCCCTACTGAGGCAGACAGACAATTCCCTAAAACTGTCCCTATTCTCTCGCCTTTTCCCTTCCCCATTCAGAATTTCCCAGTTCTTTAAAAGGTAAGAGCTCAGGGTGTGGAGAGTGTTGGGATGGGGATGAAGTGGGTGAGAAAATAAAACTGGTTTTAGTGTTTTCTTTCATATCACATAAAGACGAGAAAATTTTCATTAAAAATCTAGACTCCTTGAGGCTTGGCCACCAACCTTCCTCTTTGGAAGCTACTCTCTGCTCCCACCCAGAAAAGTCAGGCTGGCCTTTGGTATATTCAGAGCTGGTCCTTAGGGAAGTGGGGGTGGTGGAAGCTGTTAACCAATGGAAAGGCTACAAAAAGCCTTCTGCCTGCCCGCAAGTCGGAACCCAACCTCACAGCCAGTGGTGGTTGCTACAGTCTACAGTATTTTCTTCCCAGGGCCTATCCCAAGTTGCACTGGGAAAAGACAAGACATGGCTTTGCTTGTGGAAAGGACTCAGTGAGGCCCTGTGAAGGATTGTGCTGGATGCTCAGTTTAAGGGCCCTCAGGAGTTTCACTTTGAAAGCATGCACTGGCCACCTGAGGCTAGCCATCTGGTGAGAGGCCAGTGTCTCCGAAAGGGGCCAAAAGGCTCTGGCATAGGCCTCCAACCTAGGAGCAAGGGTTTCCTCTTAGGTTTTCTTCCAGATTCTGAGACCCCTGCCTAAGAGTCTCAGTTCAGAGGTGGGGCAAACACAAGGTGCCAGAGGTCAGCGTGCTTAAGACCCTCAAAAGAAGTCAGGAATTGGAGATGATGGAGGGGCAGGGGAAGAGCATGGAGCAGTGTGTGTGTGTGTGTGTGTGTGTGTACTACTCTGTTCTTCAAGGTTTGGTGTAGGAAGATGAGAATGAACAAGAAAGTGGCTGAAGTCCCAAAATTTTGGACCAGTTTGAAAAGAATGAAATGGTATGGTCTGGGATGGAGTGAGGAGGTGGCTTTGGGGAGATGCCTGCAAACTGGGAGTGGGCAGGACTTGCCACAGGCTGGGGAAGAACTGACAGAGCTCAAAGCCTAGGTTCACCCCTGGGCCTCTACTCTCTAGCCCAGAACTTCTGCACTTTGGGTGTGGGGATGTGAATGACAGATGGCTAGAGGATGACTAGAGTTCAAAGGGCTCTGGGAAGATGAGTTCTGGATAGAGGAGAGGGAATGGGTAAAGTGCTGAGACTGGGTCTTGGGTAGGTGCTCCAGGCTTGGTCAGCACAACCCCACTCCCCTGGGTGCCTTGCTTCCCTGCTTTTACCCACGCCAGGGTGCCTGGGTGTAACCTCTCTGCGATCTACAGAGGAATACCGTTCCCAGCAAGGCTTACTTAATGGTCCTTTAACAAACCCTTCGATCTCTTTGGCCGCCCTGGCTCTCGCCCGCCTCCTCCTTCTTCCTTTTCTCCACTGCCTCCATCAGTTATTTATGACCAGCGTTAATTATTCACGAAAAGAGAAAACTCCAGCTTTGGGAACTTTACTAGGAGCGTTTGGGGGTTTCTCCCTTTCCCGCCTCCAGGTGGGCTTGAGTCTTGAGGATTTTGGGGGACTGTATTTGACCGGATCCTGCTTTGAAGTGGGGAAAGGGAAGCCCAGTGGTTGGGCAATGGGGAAGGCGGAGGGTGTACCCTTCGTGCTGGTCAGCTCCAGCCTCTGCCTGCGAAGTGCAAACTCCCGGTCAGCTCCTGCCTCTGCTTGCCAGGTGTGAACTCCAGGGATGGGACCCGGAAGTTACTAGCCGCGCTCTCGGGTGTCGCTGTCCCGGCTTGGAAGTGCTGAAACCGCGCGTGGGCTCTGGGGCTGCGGGGTGTGGGAGCGAAGACGTGGCCGCAGTCCCGGGCAGGGTAGCCTCTTTCCACAGCGTCTCCAAAAAGTCTCGTTAGCCTTCTCTCTCTCTCTTTCTCTCTCTCTCTCTCTGTCTCTATACGGTCCCCCTCCCCGCCCTCACGCACGCAAATGACACTAGAACATTGTAACCAAAGATTAATTGCCTTAATCAAATCGACCTGCCCTCTGCAGTTAATCTTTTAGCAACAAATTAGAGACAGTTTACCTCAACCTCCCGGGTCAGGCGGAGAGAGGAGGAGGGATGGACAGGGTAGGAGAGTTTGACAAAACCCACAAACGGTGAGGGGTGTGCGTTTAAAGCGGGAGGGGAGGGAGGAGGTAGGGGTCAGCTGTGGGGTTGTGACGGTGGTCAGAAGTTCCTGGAGTCCCTTTCAACCCATTTTTCCCCAAAGGAGAGGAAGCCGAGCGCGGAGGACGAGGCCACTTACCTGTCTGCGCCGCCCTCGCGGTCTTCAGCCCTCCGCGCTCAGTCCACCCCGCCTGCTTCGCGCTCCGCGGCTCCACTGCCGCTTTCTGACTCCCGCGGCGCCGGCCGCCTCCCCCCGCGCGACATCCGCTTTCGCGGCCCGTCGCCCGCGGTCCTCTGCACTCTCGCTCGTGGTCGGGTTTTCCACTGCGACTCTGTCCCGTCCTGACTCTCCCCTTCTGTGTGGTCTTCCGCAGACACCCAGCTCTTCCCACTCGCTTCCTGGGCAAGTTCGTAAGTTTGGGGTGAGGGTCGCTCTCCTCGAGCCCAGCTTCTCGGCTTAGCTTGCTCAGATCCGCACCCCCCACTCCCCAGCCCAGACCTAGGTCTCTGACGCCGCCTGTTGGTCAGGCAGGGCAGGGCAAGGAGAGGAGCCCTGCGCCAACCTCAGCCAACCCATGCGCTCCAGCCCTGCGCCAACCCATCACCCTTCCACGCCCAGGGGTACAAACATAAGGGAAAGGAGGCGAGGGCTGGAGACCTGGTAATTGGAGTGGGGCCAGGGGCAAGAGGGAACAATTTGCTCTGGGGACATGCAGCCCGGACAGGCAGCTTGGGCTCCCTGCCAGGAGAAGTGTTATCCCAGGACGCGCAGGTGCGCCTCTCTTGTGTTGCCCAAGGGCAGTGCACTAAAAGCCGGCACCCTCCCCCAGTCTTCTGGGGAGAGACCACCTGAGGTGAGGTCAGGCCCGGGGGGCGGGGGGCGGATTTGTAGGGGGCGCTGATCCTGGGCACCCAATGTGCTTCTTCAGAACAGCGGGTGGGTACGGGTGCTGGGAAAACTGGAGAAAGGAGAGTGAGTCCTTCCCAGCACTACCAGGGAGGAAAGCTTTAGGGACAAACTCATATGCTGCTTTAAAAAGAAAAGTTAGCAGAATCCATCTCATTATGAGCTTCAGGCGCTTGGAAGGGTGAGCACCAGCCAGGGAGTCCAGTCGAAGTCCAGCGCTTTGGCCGGGGATGGTGGGGATATAGGCCGAGTTTGGGAGTACTGTGGTGTCACAAAGGCAGGCTTTCTGGCTCAGGCCTGGTCCCTCCCTTGGCAACTTCCCAAACGCCGGGGCGCTCATCAGATCATTCTACCCTTGGAACTTTGGGAAGCCTCGGTCTAGCCCTGACTCCACCGAGACATCCACGGAATAGAGGTTTTACTCTTCCCCCCATTCTCATCCTGTCTTTTTCATTGAAAGAATTGATGGACTGTTTCTCCGCTACCCCCTCCTTCTCTAATAAACGCTTCCCATAGATTATTCGACGCAGAGAAGGAAGGCGGCTGCTTAAAAAACAAAAAGCCATAGCCCTAATGAGTTCAATTACAATGTGGTAAACACATTGCCTCTATGCTTTAATTAAGCCTGCTGCCCAATTTTAACTCATTAGTAATTCATTAAGAGAACAGCTCGGCGCTGGCGGGTGGGAGGCACCCAGACCGACTGTGCGTGGCAGAGTCGACTCGCCCGCAAGCCGCAGCCGACCCTAGGGCTGCGTTTGAGCAAGTCAGGTTTGCGACCCAGTGACTTCACGCACTGGAGTCCCCTCTCCTAGATGCACGGGGATCAAGTTTCCTGGGCTTGAAACAGGGTTTGCAAACCTGTTGGCTGGCTGGTGGTGGTGTGGGGCTGGACCACAGTGGGGGAGAAAGTCTCCAGATTACATGCGCTTTTCACCCCCAAATTCAAGTCTAGTTTCCGGGTGTGGTGCCCCCCCCTTGCTTATTCCACTTTGTACTAGCTTCTGGAGAAAAATCTAAGTCTGGCCTTAGCGCCCAGCTCTGGCTACCCGCTGCAAGCTTAGGGACCCTCTCACCGGGAGAAGCTTCGATATAAATCGAAGCTTTATAACCGAAGATGGTGATATTTTTTTCGGGGTTTGGGGTGGGAGAATTGGAGGTGGGGGGAGGAGACTGTTGGCTAGAGAAGTGGATATCTGAATGGGAAACTCAGACCTCTTCTTTTCCATCTTTCGATCTCTACACCACGCCTGGTAGCAGGGCTGGGGTTATGGCCACATTTGGAACTTTGGCAGTTGAGACCGGCCCTCTTTATGGAAAATAAATGGGGACAGAGGGTTGCAGAATGAGTCATGCACAGGCAACGAGAGAACCCTCCTAGTCTTTCCACTTAATAATCGAGGGACAGAGTGCAAACAGTTCAAGCTCGAATCGTTCCCCTCTCCTCCAGTCTCCATTCCGCGGCGGGTTCTTGGAAGAAAGTGCCTGGGAACTCGTAGGTCCCCAGGCTCCAGCGTGGAGTTTCTAAAGAAAAGGGAAGGGCAAGTGTTATGGGGTGAGGCTTTGGTTTAGAAAACGGTCTTCCGCTTTCTTTGTAATCCTGCTCTGGGCGCGTTCTTTCTCTGGGAGGAGGAAGTTGGCACCGCGCGGCGGCCTACCGCGCCCCACTAGGTAGGAACTTTTCCCCCGGGGCAGCGGCTGGCCTGGCTCCGCCTTCCGCAGGCGGACCTGGACTCCCCTGGTTGTCTTTTGGACCCCTTAGCCCTGCCCCCTGGGCCTCGAGGAAATGCCGGAGGCCTTTTGCCCTCCACATCCTGAAGCTTCTTCTTAGGGTTACCAGTGCCTCTGCAGGCACCGGGCCGTTCTCGTCCCTGTCGTAAGCGGCAGCTCCTAATGGAGGCCAGTGGATGGATTGGATTTCTTCTTCGCGGAGCGAATTGCATTCCGCAGCGGGTCGCGTCCAAGAAGCTCAGGGCGCGAGTCCGGGCTTCTCTGACTAGTTTCTGTGCGGTTCGGAAGCTTAGGAGGGGCGGAGGATAATGCCTTTACCTTTCAGTCCATCCCACCCCTTTCCTCTCTCAGCCTAGAGGCAGGAAATGCTGCGGGACCCAGTGTTCTCAGATTGGGTACTCTGAGAACAGAGGTCATGCCGGGCTTCGCTCTCCCTGGGTTCCCGGGAGTCGGCTGGGGAGAAACCGTGGCCCAGGGTGGTCTCCGCCATCGAGATTCGCGGTGGACGGGTCACCGGAAGCCGGAGGCGGGGCGGGAGCTTCCTGGCGGGTGTGGCGCACAGGGGCGAGGACCTAGGTCCCTGATCCGAGGCTCAGCAGAAGGTTTCGTGTGTGTTGCTTGCTGCTATTTTTAACCGCACCGCGCGGCCCTGGTCCTGGGCTCTGCGGCAACAGCACCTTCTCGCGCTCCGAGGATCGGCCGTGCGGGATTTGCCTGGAGAAGGGCCTCTCTCCAGCCCTGAGTGCTTTGAAAGTATAAAAATTGGATCCCTACCTAGGCGATCAAGGCGCCTAAAATGAAGGAGGGCAGCAATGGGATCAGAAATGCGTGTAAGTTGAAAGCCTCGCAGGAAACAGGTCTCTATCTTAGGATTTCCGGGTTTGGAGTCCAGTTAGATGTCTGAGGGGGGAACTCCAAGGCTCTCACCCGAGATGGGCGTTTTTATCCACTGTGGGGGGAGAGTTGCTGGGGCAAACATTTCGGAAAAGTCCCTCGTGCCCGGTGTTAATTACAACTGAAGTAGATTATCTTCCTTCATTTCTTCCTTCCCTAATGCAAGGACAGGGAGGTAGGATATAATTCATTTCTGTTGACAGTGGGATAAATAAGTACGTTTTTGTATTGCTAGGAATTGACTGCTGGGGGAGGATGGCTTCCTGACAGTATCAGATGGAGAGTTTAGAATCGGCTTTGGGACAAGGAGGTGGCCTTGTTCATCCAGTGCTTTTGTCCAAACTCCACTCCAAATAGCCCCTACCCTCTTCTTTTCTGACCTGCGATACTGAGCCCAAAGGTAAAGGAGCCCTGTTTAAGGAGCATAGCTGCTAGGGGTTTGCCTGGGTCAACTTAAGCTAACCTTCTCGCTTCATGCAATTTGCCTACATTTCATTTCTTTTGCAACCCTCCATAGTACCAGCTACTGTGAAGATATACCCTTAGATATCAACTGTCTGTTAATATGCTGAAAATGTTAATATGCTGAAATTTTTAGCTTTCTTGAAGGGTGTCTTCAGTAGCAGGACTATTCCCCCAGGGTTTCGGTCTGTAAATTGAGGGGAGGTGGGAGAAATAGGAGAGAATCAACTCTTTGGAATGGCATAGAAAGCAAAGATATTTATTAGTCCTAAATAAACAGGCTAGTAACTATTTACAAGCCTGGCTTAACAGGACTGAGAGAGCCTGGGCACTTGCTTATGAAAGGCAAGACTTAAGACGGAGCTGGGAAGTTCTGTAGGAACAGCGTCGTGAGACTCACTGCACTAGTAAAACAGGAAGTGTACTCTGACTCAGGTTGCAGATAGTTTTTGAGGAGAAGGAGAAATGTGTCCCTGATGAAAATACTTTCCATGTGCTAGGCATATATGAAGCATTTTACATATGTGCTTTCATTTAACCCTTATGTGATTCCCATGAGCTAGGCATTATTATCTACATTTTATAGATTTTGAAAACTGAGGCTCAGAGAGGATACTTTTTCTCAAGGCCACACAGCAGGTAAGTGGCAAAGCCAGACTTCAAGCACAGATCTGTTTGGATCTCCAACGTGCTCCTAATCAGTAAGCGAGACCATGCACTATTTTACATACACCACACCATTTTGATCCTTCTAAGAGTCTCATTAAGTATGTATGGCCCGTGTTAGTCCCATTTGACAGGTAATAAACTCGGAGCCCTTAGACCCTGGTTCTCAAATGTGAGTGTGGCCCACTCCTAGAGACGGATTCTGCCAGCCAGCTTGGGGTGGGGCCCAGATCTGCAGCAGGTAATTCTGAACCTGGTATTTAGGGAGTGTTATTTTGAGAAACACTGCCATAGAGGTTGGTAACTTGCTCAAGGTCATGAGGATTGGGCCAAACTGGTACGAGACCCCTGTTCGCCTGTCCTCTCCATCAGGGTCTCAGTGGCAGGTGGATGACTTCTTTATTGAAATCCTCATAGTTAGAGCCCAGAGACTAGGGTGAGAAAGAAGTCTGTGGCATGGCAGCAGGTTGTCCTTCTCCATGACCCCCAGAAGCCACCAGCCTTCATGGAGGTCCGTGTACTGAAGTTCCTTAAGATCACTCACCTGGAAAGGTACCTTGAGCCCACCTGGAGAGGCAGACTCAGGCACTCCAAACAGTCATGGCTGCCCTACCTCTGGGACTCAGTGACACACTCCACAGGAAATACTGAAGAGAGAGGAATGAACCACAGACACAGACTTGGCTTTCTCCACCAGAGTGTGGCTTGGAAGGGGGTGGGAAACACAGTCAAGGAGGACAAATATCTGGACCCAGCCGACACATACAATTTAAGAGAAACTCTAAATCAGGGGCTGTAAGACTGTGCATCTGACCTGGTTTATCCTGAAAGATTGGGACTTGCCCTTTAGATGTGCGTGGGGCCTAAACTGTACCCAGAGCTATATGCATGGAAGCAGACGGGCTCTGGCTCCACTGGGCACCAGCAAACCTGTTGGCTGATGGCCCTTGTTTTCTTCTGTCACACTAAACTCTGTGAACATTTTAACAGAAACCTCCCACGAGCAAGTCCCCTGTTTCTGTCTGTTTTTAGGCCCAGGCAAATGTTTATCACCAAGATTAAACCAAATCACTCCTTAACCCTTGAAAAATGGGATCTGTGAAAGCAGACAGTAGGAGATTTTTACCTGCCAAGTCATTCCTGGAAGGTTATGGGAGAAACCAAAATATTTTAGGCCCATAATCTAGCTTGGCCCTTGGGCATGTCAACACTGTCTTAGTCTTTTCAAGTACCATAGACTGGGTAGCTTATAAACAACAGAAATGTATTTCTCATAGTTCGGGAAGCTGGGAAGTTCAAGTTCAAGGCACCAGCATGGTCAGATGAGGGTCCTCTTCCTAGTTCATAGTTGACACATTTTTGTTCTGTCCTCAAGTGGTGGAAAGGGCTAAGGATCTCTCTGGAGCCTCTTTTATAAGGCACTAATCCCATTCACTAGGGTTCTACCCTCATGACTTAAGCACCTTCCAAAGGTCTCACCTCCTGATATTATCACCTTTGGAGGGGTCAAGATTTCAACATGAATTTTGGGGGGACACAAACATTCAGAACATAACACTGTCCTAACTGTGATATATCTTATGTTTGCAGTATGCATGAAATAATTTGACACGTGTAGTTTTTTTAAAAAAATAAATTTATTTATTTATTTACTTTTGGCTCCATTGGGTGTTTGTTGCTGCGTGCGGGCTTTCTCTAGATTGTGGCGAGTGGGGGCTACCCTTCTGTTGCGGTGCGCGGGCTTCTCATTGCGGTGGCTTCCCTTGTTGCAGAGCATGGGCTCTAGGCGTGCTGGCTTCAGTAGTTGTGGCACGTGGGCTTCAGTAGTTGTGGCTCGTGGGCTCTAGAGTGCAGACTCAGTAGCTGTGGTGCATGGGCTTAGTTGCTCCACATGTGAGATCTTCCCGGACCAGGGCTCGAACCCGTGTCCCCTGCACTGGCAGGTGGATTTTTAACCACTGTGCCACGAGGGAAATCCAACACATGTAGTTTTAAAGGCACATTATTAACTCTAAATGCAGTGCTCATCTGCTCTGCCTTTTGGATGACACATATTCTGTATTTATCTGGCCAACCCAGAAGCAAAAACAGAAATGTATTTAATATAACAAAAATGCCAGATTTCGCTCTTCTGTTATTTTTTTATACTTTATTTATTTATCTATTTATATTTTTGGCTGCATTAGGTCTTCATTGTGGCATGTGGAATCTTTCTTTTGTTGCAGTGGGTGGGCTCTTTGTTGTAGTCATGGACTTCTCTCTAGTTGCAAAGCATGGGCTTCAGAGCACATGGGCTCTGTAGTTTGTGGCTCGCGGGCTCAGTAGTTGTGGTGCCTGGGCTTAGTTGCCCCACAGCATGCGGGGTCTTAGTTCCCTGACCACGGATCAAACCTGCATCTACTGCATTGGAAGGCAGATTCTTTACCACTGGACCACCAGGGAAGTCCCTCACTCTTCCATTATTATATCATATGGTGTGAAATTACTTGATAGTCAAGCTATTCTTCTGCAATAGGGCACTTGATGGAGGGGCTGATGTACTTTCCATCTCTTTTTTCTTGTCCAGGAATACAATAAATATCTCACAGATTTCTTTTTTTAAAAAGCTGGCTATAAGCAGGAAGTAGGAAGTAGTAAGAATTGATAGATAGGATTTTGTATAGCCCCAAAGTGTTAGACTCAGGAACCAGTGGAAATTCTGGAATTTCAGAGTCTCCAGCAAAACCTTCCACCCCTCAAAATAACTTCCTTGCTACCCTGCTAACACTTGATATTCTACTAATGGTGATTTGTTTCTTTGGACATTTCTTTAAACTCAAGCAACCATTTATAAATTAGGATAAATTCATTTATCAGATTTTTCCCAAGGTTATATATTCTGATTAGCTTGAAGGTGTTAAAAAGCGTGACAATGGCAGGTACGTGGGATTAGAGAGGAAGTGGTGCAATCCATAGAGGGAAAGAGAACAGGAAGAAAGGGCCTTAAAAGAAGAAGCACTTACTTTCCAGTTTCACCAGGTTTAGCCCTTCCCAGCATTGGGGGATGTACTACGGGGGTTCAAGCATAGTGTCAGCAGGACCCCTTGTATTCTACGTAGGGGCCCAAGAGTAACATTAATGTCACAGAGGAGGAGACAGGACAGCAATCAGGGTTAACTTGTGTGATTCAGAATAAAAGCAGTATAGGGGTACAGAGAAGACAAACCCTCTTCTTTGTGTTGAAGGTTGGGGCAGAGAGTTGGGAGACTTCTGTGTTGCCGGCAGGACACACATGATACTAAAAACACCAAAACCCAAAACCAAACCAACATTTTCTAGATTCTACATTTCTTGACAGAAATCTCTGAAGAAATGAGTCTTCCCACTGCGGAACAGAAAGAAATGAGAAAGACACCTGCTGAAGACTAATATGGAACCAAAGTGTTGATGTTAGCAATCTGTGCACCTACCATCAAGAGCCAATGAAAGCAGAGATTCATCAATACCTTCTTGCTGCCAAACCTGACCCTCATCTTTTAGTGGAAACCCCTTAGGACTCTGGTTACACTCAGTGATGGATGGTCCAATTGGTACTTAGTGCTCAGGAGTTCAACCTTATATTCCTTCCTGCTTCTTAAGGAAGAGGAATGCCAAGCTAACTGGTCAGATTTCAGGAAGCTGATAGGGCCACATTTGTTAGAGGAAGATGCTGTGCCATAAAAAGTCAGTACAAGGTGGATGGGCCTCACCCTGCCTTTTAGGAATTTAGTAAGATCTGGCATTTGCATATGGGCAATGGCAAAAGTGAAACTAAATCGGAGGCTATTTCAGTTGGAAGCTTGACCAATTTAGGGAAAAGAATGGGCCACCTGGCCTAACTTCTTACTAGAGGTTTTTTGTATTGTGATTTGGAGCCCAAACTGAGGAAGTGATAACTTGTTACTTTGCAGGACATTTCCTTCTGTTCCTTCCTATATCCTATTCTTTGGAAACCTCCCGGGAAGAGTGGCTTGGTTCATGTTCCCACATTTTATAACGGTTTTCCATCTCTTTCCAAGGATAATCTTATGTTGTCATCTGAGGTTCAGCTCCTACAATATGACAATTTCAGTCCTTTTCCTTCCTCTGATCTTTTCCAGCACCTGGACTCTCTACTACCTACTTTATCATTCACAGGCTGCCTTGCTGTTTGCTATGCTTTCCTGTGCCTTAAGTGTATCTTAAACTGCCAACAAAAGTACAGATAACTCAGTGGCAAATGGCCTGGGGAGCAGAAAGCAGACAGTAGCTATCTGTTATATATAAGCTTTTATGTCGATCTCCGATTATTTAACATGCTTAGATCTTGTCTTCCTGACCTTGGAGGTTATCTTCTAGTTCGGCATTCACTACAGCACATAGAGAGGAGATGGTCAGTAAATGGTCACTGACGCTGACTTATCCTAACATTTTCCTTTACCTGTGACCCTCAGTGGAGTACGCTGGATTTGAGGAAAATTTTGGGGATCCCAGCACTGCAGTTTTATAACCGGAAGAGAAGTCTTTCTGTGGCAGTGGGGCACTTGGTGTGTGCTGAGCACAGAAGTGACATAAGCCCTTTGAGACTCTAGTAGCTTGGCATCTTGGGCGTGGGCTCCGTCATAGCCCATAACTGTCAGTGTCAGTTAATTCTGTCAGCATCACATAAAATATTCTCTTGGAAGGTGATTCTTAGCATTGTATATTATCAAGGTATTTTGTGGTTTCCTTCTCTCTCCTCACCTAACTAGCTCACACTTCAGTAACATTTCTAATAATGATCTCTTTTAAGGTACCCTTATAATGCCAGCACACTCCAACAGGCTTTACCATGTAATTTGCTTTGGCCAATTACATGTTTGGAAATATGAGCAAAGATCACTTTGTCCGGAAGCTTTAGGAGCCCTCACGTGCTTTACCGTGATCTCTTCTCCCTTGACCTGACATTGGAAACATTTTGAGACTTTCATCAGTCCGGGTTGAAAACAACATGGAGTTGCCCTACAGTGGGCATGTTGCATGACTGAGAATTAAACTGGGTAGGTTGCATGTCTATGCTGCCTTTTCCTTGAATCTGGGCTGGCTTGTGATTTACTTTGACTTTTAGATTGTAGTGGAAGTGACATTGTACGAGCTCCAGAGTCTAGGCCACAAGATGCTTTCACTCTCTTGGGACCCCACTACAATGTAAAGAAGCTTGGGTTAGACCATCTTTTTGGCACCAGGGACCAGTTTCATGGAAGACAATTTTTCCATGGACTGGGGTGGGGGGTGGGTGTGGGTGTGATGGGGCGGGGATGGTTCAGGTGGTAATGTGAGTGATGGGGAGCGATAGGGAGTGGCAGATGAAGCTTCACTCGTTCCCCCACCACTCACCTCCTGCTGTGTGGCCCGGTACTGGTCTGCAGGCTCAGGAGTTGGGGACCCCTGGGTTAGACCACTGGAACATGAGAGACCTTGCAGAGAAGTTCTGCCTTCTAGCTGTTTCTACCAAGGTGAGGCCTTGTTAGCCTGCAGCTCCCACTGACCCAGCAGATGGGTGCCCATGAGTGAGCACAGAACTGCCCAACCAAACCACAGCATCATGAGAAACAAGAGATTGTTGTGGTTTTAAGCCATTAAGATTTGGGGTGACTTGTATGAAGCAATAAATAACTAAAACAGAGATCCTTGTTGTTGTAAGCAGCTAAGATTTTGGGGTCACTTATTGTTAACCTCAGCATAACTTGGCCTATATTGATTAATAAAGCTAACAGTGTGGTTTAAAATGTTTTAAATTACTTTTTTGATATTTCATATCTAATTTACTTTATTATTATTATTATTTTAAATTGAAATATAGTTGATTTACAGTGTTGTGTTAGTTTCTGGTGTACAGCAAACTGATTCAGATATATCCGAATCAGCTTGAATATAGTTCCCTATCCTATACAGTAGGACCTTGTTGTTTATCTATTTTATTTATTTATCCTAATTATTTTACTTTATTTCTTTTCTTTTTTTTGTAATGTATTCTTTTTAACATCTTTATTGGAGTATAATTGCTTTACAATGGTGTGTTAGCTTCTGCTGTATAACAAAGTGAATCAGCTATACATATACATATATCCCCATATCTCCTCCCTCTTGCATCTCCCTCCCTCCCACCATCCCTATCCCACCACTCTAGGTGGACACAAAGCACCCTGATCTCCTGATGCTATGTAGCTGCTTCCCACTAGCTATCTATTTTACGTTTGGTAGTGTGTATATGTCCACGCCACTTTCTCACTTTGTCCCAGCTTACCCCTCCCCCTCCCCGAGTCCTCAAGTCCATTCTTTATGTCTGCATCTTTATTCCTGTCCTGCCCCTAGGTTCTTCAGAACCACTTTTTTTCTTTTTTTCTTTTTTAGATTCCATATATATGTGTTAGCATACGGTATTTGTTTCTCTCTTTCTGACTTACTTCACTCTGTATGACAGTCTCTAGATCCATCTACCTCACTACAAATAACTCAATTTCGTTTCTTTTTATGGTTGAACTTGTCTTCTTCCCGATCTTAGTGGAAATGGTTTCAGTTTTTCACCATTGAGGACGACGTTGGCTGTGGATTTGTCATATATGACCTTTATTATGTTAAGTTCCTGCTATGCTACATTCTGGAGGGTGTTTATCATAAATAAGTGCTGAATTTTGTCGAAAGCTTTTTCTGCATCTATTGAGTTGATCATATGGTTTTCCTCCTTCAATTTGTTAATATGGTTTATCACATTGATTGATTTGCATATACTGAAGAATCCTTTCATCCCTGAGATAAACTCCACTTGATCATGTGTATGATCCTTTTGATGTGCTGTTGGATTCTGTTTGCTAGTATTTTGTTGAAGATTTTTGCGTCTATGTTCATCAGTGATATTGGCTTTTAGTTTTCTTTTT
>NW_020185329.1:3101017-3102389 GCF_003031525.2 Neophocaena asiaeorientalis asiaeorientalis
ATATTGGCCTGTAGTTTACTTTCTTTGTGACATCTTTGTCTGGTTTTGGTATCAGGGTGATGGTGGCCGTGTAGAATGAGTTTGGGAGTGTTCCTCCCTCTGCTGTATTTTGGAAGAGTTTGAGAAGGATAGGTGTTAGCTCTTCTCTAAATGTTTGAGAGAATTCACCTGTGAAGCCAACTGTTCCTGGGCTTTTGTTTGTGGAAGATTTTAAATCACAGTCTCAATTTCAGTGCTCGTGATTGGTCTGTTTATATTTTCTATTTCTTCTTAGTTCTGTCTCCGAAGGTTGTGCTTTTCTAAGAATTGTTCCATTTCTTCCAAGTTGTCTGTTTTATTGGCATCAAGTTGCTTGTAGAAATCTCTCCTGATCCTTTGTATTTCTGCAGTGTCAGTTGTTACTTCTCCTTTTTCATTTCTAATTCTATTGATTTGAATCTTCTCCCTTTTTTCTTGATGAGTCTGGCTAATGGTATATCAATTTTGTTTATCTTCTCGAAGAACCAGCTTTCAGTTTTATTGATCTTTGCTCTCATTTCCTTCATTTCTTTTTCATTTATTTCTGATCTGATCTTTATGATTTCTTTCTTTCTGATAAGTTTGGGGTTTCTCTGTTCTTCTTTCTCTAGCTGCTTTAGGTGTAAGGTTAGGTTGTTTATTTGAGATGTTTCTTGTTTCTTGAGGTAGGACTCTATTGCAATAAAGTTTCCTCTTAGAACTGTTTTTGCTGCATCCCATTGGTTTTGGGTCACCGTGTTTTCATTGTCATTTGTCTCTAGGTTTGATTTCCTCTTTGATTTCTTCAGTGATCTCTTGGTTATTTAGTAACATATTGTTTAACCTCCATGTGTTTGTATCTTTTACAGATTTTTTTCTGTAGTTGATATCTGGTCTCATAGCGCTGTGGTAGGAAACGATACTTAATACGATTTCAATTTTCTTAAATTTACCAAGGCTTGATTTGTGACCCAAGATATGATCTATCCTGGAGAATCTTCCATGAGCACTTGAGAAGAAAGTGTGATCTGCTGTTTTTGGATGGAATGTCCTATAAATATCAATGAAGTCCATCTTGTTTAATGCATCATTTAAAGCTTGTGTTTCCTTATTTATTTTCATTTTGGATGGTCTCTCCATTGGTGAAAGTGGGGTGTTAAAGTCGCCTACTATTATTGTGTTACTGTCTATTTCCCCTTTTATGGCCGTTAGCAATGGCCTTATGTATTGATGTGCTCCTATGTTGGGTGCATAAATATTTACAATTGTTATATCTTCTTCTTGGATTGATCCATTGATCATTATGTAGTGTCCTTCTTTGTCTCTTGTAATAGTCTTTATTTTATAGTCTATGCTGTCTGATGTGAGAATTGCT
>NW_020185329.1:3102902-3114979 GCF_003031525.2 Neophocaena asiaeorientalis asiaeorientalis
TTTCTTTTTCTTCTCTGATTGCTGTGGCTAAAACTTCCAAAACTATGTTGAATAATAGTGGTGAGAGTGGGCAACCTTGTCTTCTTCCCGATCTTAGTGGAAATGGTTTCAGTTTTTCACCATTGAGGACGACGTTGGCTGTGGATTTGTCATATATGACCTTTATTATGTTACGTTCCCTCTATGCTTAATTTGTTGGTATTTTATATTAAATAGATGTTGAATTTTATCAAAAGCTTTCTCTGTATCTATTGAGAAGGTGATATGATTTTTAATTCCTCAATTTGATAATGAGGAGTATCACATTGATTGATTTGTTAATATTGAAATCCCTGAGATAAACTCCACTTGATCATGTGTATGATCCTTTTGATGTGCTGTTGGATTCTGTTTGCTAGTATTTTGTTGAAGATTTTTGCGTCTATGTTCATCAGTGATATTGGCTTGTAGTTTTCTTTTTCTGTGGCATCTTTGTCTGGTTTTGGTATCAGGGTGATGGTGGCCGTGTAGAATGAGTTTGGGAGTGTTCCTCCCTCTGCTGTATTTTGGAAGAGTTTGAGAAGGATAGGTGTTAGCTCTTCTCTAAATGTTTGAGAGAATTCACCTGTGAAGCCAACTGTTCCTGGGCTTTTGTTTGTGGAAGATTTTAAATCACAGTCTCAATTTCAGTGCTCGTGATTGGTCTGTTTATATTTTCTATTTCTTCTTAGTTCTGTCTCCGAAGGTTGTGCTTTTCTAAGAATTGTTCCATTTCTTCCAAGTTGTCTGTTTTATTGGCATCAAGTTGCTTGTAGAAATCTCTCCTGATCCTTTGTATTTCTGCAGTGTCAGTTGTTACTTCTCCTTTTTCATTTCTAATTCTATTGATTTGAATCTTCTCCCTTTTTTCTTGATGAGTCTGGCTAATGGTATATCAATTTTGTTTATCTTCTCGAAGAACCAGCTTTCAGTTTTATTGATCTTTGCTCTCATTTCCTTCATTTCTTTTTCATTTATTTCTGATCTGATCTTTATGATTTCTTTCTTTCTGATAAGTTTGGGGTTTCTCTGTTCTTCTTTCTCTAGCTGCTTTAGGTGTAAGGTTAGGTTGTTTATTTGAGATGTTTCTTGTTTCTTGAGGTAGGACTCTATTGCAATAAAGTTTCCTCTTAGAACTGTTTTTGCTGCATCCCATTGGTTTTGGGTCACCGTGTTTTCATTGTCATTTGTCTCTAGGTTTGATTTCCTCTTTGATTTCTTCAGTGATCTCTTGGTTATTTAGTAACATATTGTTTAACCTCCATGTGTTTGTATCTTTTACAGATTTTTTTCTGTAGTTGATATCTGGTCTCATAGCGCTGTGGTAGGAAACGATACTTAATACGATTTCAATTTTCTTAAATTTACCAAGGCTTGATTTGTGACCCAAGATATGATCTATCCTGGAGAATCTTCCATGAGCACTTGAGAAGAAAGTGTGATCTGCTGTTTTTGGATGGAATGTCCTATAAATATCAATGAAGTCCATCTTGTTTAATGCATCATTTAAAGCTTGTGTTTCCTTATTTATTTTCATTTTGGATGGTCTCTCCATTGGTGAAAGTGGGGTGTTAAAGTCGCCTACTATTATTGTGTTACTGTCTATTTCCCCTTTTATGGCCGTTAGCAATGGCCTTATGTATTGATGTGCTCCTATGTTGGGTGCATAAATATTTACAATTGTTATATCTTCTTCTTGGATTGATCCATTGATCATTATGTAGTGTCCTTCTTTGTCTCTTGTAATAGTCTTTATTTTATAGTCTATGCTGTCTGATGTGAGAATTGCTACTCCAGCTTTCTTTTGGTTTTCATTTGCATGGAATATCTTTTTCCACCCCCTCACTTTCAGACTGTATGTGTCCCCAGGTCTGAAGTGGGTCTCTTGTAGACAGCATATGTATGGGTCTTGTTTTTCTATCCATTCAGCCAGTCTATGTCTTTTGGTTGAAGCATTTAATCCATCTACATTTAAGGTAGTTATTGATATGTATGTTCCTATTACCATTTTCTTAATTGTTTGGGGTTTGTTATTGTAAGTTTTTTCCTTGTCTTGTGTTTCCTGCCTAGAGAAGTTCCTTTAGCATTTGTTGTAAAGCTGGTTTGGTGGTGCTGAATTCTCTTAGCTTTTGCTTTTCTATAAAGGTTTTAATTTCTCCTTTGATTCTGAATGAGATCCTTTAGAGTAATCTTTGTTGTATGTTTTTCCCTTTCATCAGGTTAAATATGTCTTGCCACTCCCTTCTGGCTTGCAAAGTTTCTGCTGAAAATCAGCTGTTAACCTTATGGGTATTCCCTTGTATGTTATTTGTTGCTTTTCCCTTGCTGCTTTTAATATTTTTTCTTTGTATTTAATTTTTGATAGCTTGATTAATATGTGTCTTGGCGTTTTTCTCCTTGGATTTATCCGTATGGGACTCTCTGTGCTTCCTGGACTTGATTGACTATTTCCTTTCCCATATTAGGGAAGTTTCAACTATAATCTCTTCAAATATTTTCTCAGTCCCTTTCTTTTTCTTCTTCTTCTGGGACCCCTATAATTCGAATGTTGGTGCATTTAATGTTGTCCCAGAGGTCTCTGAGATTGTCCTCAATTCTTTTCATTCTTTTTTCTGTATTCTATTCTGCAGTAGTTATTTCTGCTATTTTATCTTCCAGGTCACTTATCTTTTCTTCTGCCTCAGTTATTCTGCTATTGATTCCTTGTAGAGAATTTTAAATTTCATTTATTGTGTTGTTCATCATTGTTTGTTTGCTCTTTATTTCTTCTATGCCCTTGTTAAACGTTTCTTGTATTTTCTCCATTCTATTTTCAAGATTTTGGATCATCTTTACTATCATTATTCTGAGTTCTTTTTCAGGTAGACTAGCTATTTCCTCTTTGTTTGGTATGGTTGGTTTTTGCCTTGCTCATTCATCTGCTGTGTGTTTCTCTCTCTTCTCATTTTGCTTTACCTACTGTGTTTGGGGTCTGTTTTTCACAGGCTGCAGATTTGTAGTTCCCATTGTTTTTGGTGTCTGCCCCCAGTGGCTAAGGTTGGTTCCGTAGGTTGTGTAGGCTTCCTGGTAGAGGTGACTGGTTCCTGTGTTCTGGTGGATGAGGCTGGATCTTGTCTTTTTGGTGGGCAAGACCACATCTGGTGGTGTGTTTGGGGTGTCTGTGACCCTATTATGATTTTAGGCAACCTCTCTGCTAATGGGTGGTGTTGTGTTCCTGTCTTGCTAGTTGTTTTGCATAGGATGTCCAGCACTGTAGCCTGCACTGTAGGTTGTTGAGTGGATCTGGGTCTTAGTGTTGAGATGGAGATCTCTAGGAGAGCTTTTGCTGTTTGATATTGCATGGAGCTGGAAGGTCTCTGGTGGACCAATGTCCTGAATTTGGCTCTCCCACCTCAGAGGCACATGCCTGACACCTGCCCAGAGTACCATGACCCTCTCAGCCACACAGCTCAGAAAAAAATGGAGAAAAAAAGAAAGAACAAATGAAAAAATAAAATAAAGTTATTAGAATAAAAAGTAAAAAAATTATTAAAAATAGTAAAATTATAAAGTAATACAAAAAAGAAAGAAGGAAATAAGATAGCAACCAAACCAAAAAGCAAATCCACCAATGTTAACAAGTGGTAAAAACTATATTAAAAAACAAAAAAACAGACAGAACTGTAGGACAAATGGCAAAAGCAAAGCAATACAGACAAAATCACACAAAGAAACATACACATACACACTCACAAAAAGAGAAAAAGGAAAAAAATATATATTAAAAAAAAGGAAGAGAGCAACCAAATCAATAAACAAATCTACCAATGATGATAAGCTCTAAATGCTAAACTAAGACAAATATAAAACCAGAAACAAATTAGTTGCAGTAAGCAAACCCTAAGTCTACAGTTGCTCCTAAAGTCCACTGCTGCAATTTTGGGATGATTCTTTGTCTATTCAGGTATTCCAGAGATGCAGTGTACATGAAGTTGATTGTGGAGATTTAATCTGCTTCTTCTTAGGCTGCTGGGAGAAACATCCCTTTCTCTTCTTTGTTCGCACAGCTCCTGGGGTTCAGCTTTGGATTTGGCCCCGCCTCTGAATGTAGGTTGCCTGAGGGCATCTGTTCCCCACCCAGACAGGATGGGGTTAAAGGAGTGGCTTATTCAGGGGATCTGGCTCGCTCAGATTGGGGGGAGGGAGGGATACAGAATGCGGGGTGAGTCTGTGGTGGCGGAGGGTGGTGTGACGTTGCAACAGCCTGAAGTGCACCGTGTGTTCTCCTGGGGAAGTTGTCCCTGGATCATGGGACCCTGGCAGTGGCGGGCTGCAGGGGCCCTGGGGGGTGGGGCAGGTGTGGATAGTGACCTGTGGTTGCACACAGGCTTATTAGTGGCTGCAGCAGCAGCCTTAGCATTTCATGCCCATCTCTGTTGTCCGTGCTGATAGCCACAGCTCACGCCCATCTCTGGAACTCATTTAGATGGTGCTCTGAATCCCCTCTCCTCGCTCGCCCCGAAACAATTGTCTCTTGTCTCTTAGGCAGTTCCAGACTTTTTCCCGGACTCCCTCGTGGCTAGCTGTGGCACACTAGCCCCCTTCAGGCTGTGTTCATGCAGCCAACCCCAGTACTCTCCCTGGGGTCTGACGCCCGAGCCTCAGCTCCCATCCCACACCCACCCTGGCTGGAGAGCAGACAGGGCTCTTAGGCTGGTGAGTGCTGGCCAGCACCGATTCTCTGTGTGGGACTCTCTCTGCTTGTCCTCTGCACCCCTGTTGCTGCACTCTCCTCTGTGGCTCTGAAGCTTCACCCCCGCCACCCTCATCTCTGCCAGTGAGGTGCAGGTCCCGTCCCTATTCTTTTGTCTCTGCTTTTCCTTTTTTCTTTTTCCCTACCCAGGTACGTGGGGGAGTTTCTTGCTTTTTGGGAAGTCTGAGGTCTTCTGCCAGCGTTCAGTAGGTGTTCTGTAGGAGTTGTTCCACATGTAGATGTATCTGTGAGGAGGAAAGTGATCTCCACGTCTTACTCCTCTGCCATTTTGAAGGTCTCTCTGTGGGTTTTCTTTATCTTTGATTTCTTGTTCTCCATTGCCCCTTGTTATGTGAGAGTAGTGGTTGACAACAAACAAAAAACCTGCTGCTTAATGATTCTGTTTTTTAAACATTATGAATCATGTTGCAAGGAAATTTCTGACTTGTCAGCATGTTAGAGCTGCCCAGCAGGTTTTACCCTTCAACTGGAGGAAGGAGAGGGAGACCAGAATTTCAAACCCAGTCCATCAACCCCTTTTTGCTGAAAGTCTTGCCCCATTTTGAGGGAAAGATAATGTGAGTAATGTCCTTTCCTGCAATTTGAAAAAACAGACAAGCATGGCTTACAGGGAAATCCTTGGTGATGGAAAATATCATCAGAAACGGGCTCCTGGTGTTCACATTCAATGACTTGGTGTCATTTCCAAGTGTTCTGATGAGTTTCAATTGAGCGCTGCACTTTACAGAGTTGGCTCAAGCCCACAACAGTGTGTGTGTGTGTGTGTGTGTGTGTGTGTGTGTTGGTGTTGGAGGAGCCAGAGGCACGCAGGTGTCATTTAGTCACCTGCATTTGAAGCTGAGACAAGCCCCAAACAGGACTGGCAGATTTACTTCTGGTGCAGTTACCAGTGACTGCCTCCGAATCACCTCAAGCTGCGTCTGCATAATGCCAGAATGATGTGCTGATGAGGAAACAATATCAGCTAGGATGGTCATCTGAGTCATAGAGACAAACAGTCACAACAGCAAGAAAAATTCTGACCAAAAACACCGTGGTTGGACCAAATTCAATTGTGGAAAAAAAGAAATATAGTAAAAATACTGTTTATACTTCTAGTTTTTATTTTTAAGGAAAAAAACTCCTCATTCCTTTATTAAACACAGTTATGCCTACTTCTTCATGCTTAAACAAGTAATAGGTTCATTGAGTTAGATTTTCCTGTTCTAGAACTTCATATGAGCTGACTCATATAATAGTGTTTTGTGTCTGGTTTCTTTTACTAGAATAATGATTTTGAGGTTCATCAATGTTATGTGTGTCAATAGTTCATTTCTTTTCATTGCTGAGTGGTATTCTATTAAAGATATATACTACAATTTCTTTTTCTTAAATTTAATTTATTTATTTTTATACAGCAGGCTCTTATTAGTTATCCATTTTATACATATTAGTGTAAACATGTCAATCCCAATCTCCCAATTCATCACAGCACCCCCCCCCACCACCACTTTCCCCCCTTGGTGTCCGTAAGTTTGTTCTCTACATCTGTGTCTTGATTTCTCCTCTGCAAACTGGTTCATCTGCACCATTTTTCTAGGTTCCACATATGTGCATTAATATACGATATTTGTTTTTCTCTTTCTGACTTACTTCACTCTGTATGACAGTCTCTAGATCCATCCATGTCTCTACAAATGACCCAATTTTGTTCCTTTTTATGGCTGAGTAATATTCCACTGTATATATGTACCGCATCTTCTTTATCCATTCACCCATCAATGGGCATTTAGGTTGCTTCCATGACCTAGCTCTTGTAAATAGTGCTGCAATGAACATTGGGGTGCATGTGTCTTTTTGAATTATGGTTTTCTCTGGGTATATTCCCAGTAGTGGGATTTCTGGGTCATATGGTAATTCTATTTTTCATTTTTTTAAGGAAACTCCATACTGTTCTCCATAGTGGCTGTATCAATTTACATTCCCAAAAACAGTGCAAGAGTTCCCTTTTCTCCACACCCTCTCCAGCATTTATTGTCTGTAGATTTTCTGATGATGCCCATTCTAACTGGTGTGAGGTGATACCTCATTGTAGTTTTGATTTGCATTTCTCTAATAATTAGTGATGTTGAGCAGCTTTTCATGTACTTCTTGGCCTTCTGTATGTCTTCTTTGGAGAAATGTCTATTTAGGTCTTCTGCCCATTTTTGGATTGGGTTGTTTGTTTTTTTGATATTGAGCTGCATGAGCTGTTATATATTTTGGAGGTTAATCCTTTGTCCATTGATTCATTTGCAAATATTTTCTCCCATTCTGAGGGTTGTCTTTTCATCTTGTTTGAAGATTCCTTTGCTGTGCGAAACCTTTTAAGTTTCTTTAGGTCCCATTTGTTTATTTTGGTTTTTATTTCCATTTCTCTAGGAGGTAGATCAAAAAAGATGTTGCTGTAATTTATGTCAAAGAGTGTTCTTCTTATGTTTTTCTGTAAGTATTTTATAGTGTCCAGTCTTAAATTTAGGTCTCTAATCCATTTTGAGTTTATTTTTGTGTATGGTGTTAGGGAGTGTTCTAATTTCATTCTTTTAGATGTAGCTGTCTATTTTTCCCAGCACCACTTATTGAAGACGCTGTCTTTTCCCCATTGTATATCCTTGCCTCTTTGTCATAGATTAGTTGACCATAGGTGTGTGGGTTTACCTCTGGGCTTTCTATCCTGCTCCATTGATCTATATTTCTGTTTTTGTGCCAGTACAATATGGTCTTGATTACTGTAACTTTGTAGTATAGTCTGAAGTCAGGGAGTCTCATTCCTCCAACTCCATTTTTTTCCCTTAAGACAGCTTTGGCTCTTCTGGATCCTTTGTGTCTCCATACAAATTTTAAGATTTTTTGTTCTAGTTCTGTAAAAAATGCCATTGGTAATTTGATAGGGATTGCATTGAATCTGTAGATTGCTTTGGGTAGTATAGTCATTTTCACAATATTGATTCTTTCAGTCCAAGAACATAGTATATCTCTCCATCTGTTTGTATCATCTTTAATTTTTTCATCAGTGTCTTATAGTTTTCTGCATACAGGTCTTTTGTTTCCCTAGGTAGGTTTATTCCTAGGTATTTTATTCTTTTTGTTGCAATGGTAAATGGGAGTGTTTCCTTAATTTCTCTTTCAGATTTTTCATCATTAGTGTATAGGAATGCAAGAGATTTCTCTGCATTAATTTTTTATACTGAAACTTTACCAAATTCATTGATTAGCTCTAGTAGTTTTCTGGTGGCATCTTTAGGATTCTCTATGTATAGTAGCATGTCATCTGCAAACAGTGACAGTTCTACCTCTTCTTTTCCAATTTGTATCCTTTTATTTCTTTTTCTTCTCTGATTGCTGTGGCAAGAACTTCCAAAACTGTGTTGAATAATAGTGGTGAGAGTGGACATCCTTGTCTTGTTACTGATCTTAGAGGAAATGCTTTCAGTTTTTCACCATTGAGAATGATGTTTGCTATGGGTTTGTCATATATGGCCTTTATTATGTTGAGGTAGTTTCCCTCTATGCCCATTTTCTGGAGAGTTTTTCTCATAAATGGGTGTTGAATTTTGTCAAAAGCATTTCCTGCATCTATTGAGATGACCATATGGTTTTTCTTCTTCAATTTGTTAATATGGTGGGCTTCCCTGGTGGCGCAGTAGTTGAGTGTCTGCCTGCTGATGCAGGGGACACGGGTTCGTGCCCCGGTCTGGGAATATCCCACATGCCATGGAGCCGTTGGGCAGCTGCTGAGCCTGCACGTCCGGAGCCTGTGCTCCACAACGGGAGAGGCCACAACAGTAAGAGGCCTGTGTACCGCAAAAAAAAACCCCCAAAACCAAAACCAATTTGTTTATATGGTGTATCACATTGATTGATTTGCGTATATTGAAGAATCCTTGCATCCCTGTGATAAATCCCACTTGATCATGGTGTATGATCCTTTTAGTATGCTGTTGGATTCTGTTTGCTAGTATTTTGTTGAAGATTTTTGCATCTCTATTCATCAGTGATATTTGTCTGAAATTTTCTTTTTTTGTAGTATCTTTGTCTGGTTTTGGTATCAGGGTGATGATGACCTCATAGAATGGGTTTGGGAGTGCTCCTCCCTGTGCAATTTTTGGGAAGAGTTTGAGAAGGATGGGTGTTAGCTCTCCTCTAAATGTTTGATAGAATTTATCTGTGAAACCATCTGGTCCTGGGTTTTTGTTTGTTGGAAGATTTTTTTTTTTTTTTTTTGTCGTACACGGGCCTCTCACTGTTGTGGCCTCTCCCGTTGCAGAGCACAGGCTCCAGACGCACAGGCTCAGCAGCCATGGCTGACAGGCCCAGCTGCTCCGTGGCATGTGTGATCTTCCCGGACTGGGGCATGAACCCGTGTCCCCTGCATCAGCAGGCAGACTCTCAACCACTGCGCCACCAGGGAAGCCCTGTTGGAAGATCTTTAATCATCGTTTCCATTTCCTTACTTGTGATTAGTTTGTTCATATTTTCTATTTCTTCCTGGTTCAGTCTTGGAAGGTTATACCTTTCTAAAAATTTGTCCATTTCTTCCAGGTTGTCCATTTTATTGGCATAGAGTTGCTTGTAGTAATCTCTTAGGATGCTTTGTATTTCTGCAGTGTCTGTTGTAACTTCTCCTTTTTCATTTCTAATTTTATTGATTTGAGTCCTCTCCTTCTTTTTCTTGATGAGTCTAGCTAATGGTTTATCAATGGTGTTTATCTTCCCAAAGCACCAACTTTTAGTTTTATTGATCTTTGCCATTGTTTTCTTTGTTTCTATTTCACTTATTTCTGCTCTGACATTTATGATTTCTTTCCTTCTACTAACTTTGTTTTTGTTTGTTCTTCTTTCTCTAGTTCCTTTAGGTGTAAGGCTAGATTGTTTATTTGAGATGTTTGTTGTTTCTTGAGGTAGGATTGTATTGCTATAAACTTCCCTCTTAGAACTGCTTTTGCTGCATCCCATAGTTTTTGGATCATCCTGTTTTCATTGTCAGTTGTCTCTAGGTATTTGTTGATTTCCTCTTTGATTTCTTCAGTGATCTCTTGGTTATTTAGTAGTGTATTGTTTAGCCTGCATGTGTTTGTGTTTTTTATGTTTTTTTCCCTGTAACTGATTTTTTCTTTCATTGCCATCGGAGTTATTTAATATTAAACAATATTTTTTTCTCCATTGATTTGTAGAACACCATAGAACAGAAGGTAATTCTTCATTCTATGACAAAAATTCATCTTCAAGGTTTTGTTTTCAACTACCACTACTACATTAACTTTGGCTTTTTTAACAACAAGAAGAATTCTTTTCCATTAGCCATGCTTGTAAAAAATTTAGGGCTACTTCTAGTGTTCAAATAAAAGCTGCATTGTGTAACAATAATTTTTAGATTTTAAATTAAGATACTAGGGGTCCTTGTCTATTGTTTGGCAGGGTTCTGCTGGGTAGTGCTAAGTTCATTTTCTATATTGTCCTTAAGTTTTTGGATCTTGATCTCATCTCTGACTACCTGGTTTTGACTTAGACTCCTTTTCTCTGGCTTTCTGTCTGCTTGACTGTTCCAGTTTGAGTCCTAGCTCAATTTCCCTGTAATTGATTTCTAATCTCATAGTGCTGTGGTCAGAAAAGATGCTTGATATGACTTCAATTTTCTTAAATTTACTGAGGCTTGAATTGTGACCCAAGATGTGATCTATCCTGGAGAATGTTCCATGCGCACTTGAGAAGAAAGTGTAATCTGCTGTTTTTGAATGGAATGTCCTGTAAATATCGATTAAATTTATCTGGTCTATTGTGTCATTTAAATGTTGTGTTTCCTTGTTAATTTTCTGTTCGGATGATCTGCCGATTGGTGTAAGTGAGGTGTTAAAGTGCCCCACTATTATTGTGTTACTGTCGATTTCCTCTTTTATAGCTGTTAGCAATTGCCTTATGTATTGAAGTGCTCCTCAATACATAAGTGACCCTGTGTCTTTTGGTTGGAGCATTTAATCCATTCACGTTTAAGGTAATTATCAATACATATGTTCCTATTGCCATTTTCTTAACTGTTTTGGGCTTGATTTTGTAGGTCCTTTTCTTCTCTTGTGTTTTCCAGTTAGAGAAGTTCCTTTAGCATTTGTTGTAGAGCTGGTTTGGTGGTGCTGAATTCTCTTAGTTTTTGCTTGTCTGTGAAGCTTTTGATCTCTCCATTGAATCTGAATGAGATCCTTGACGGGTAGAGTAATCTTGGTTGTAGGTTCGTCCCTTTCATCACTTTAAATATATTATGCCACTCCCTTCTGGCTGTAGAGTTTCTGCTGAGAAATCAGCTGTTAACCTTATGGGATTTCTCTTGTATGTTATTTGTTGTTTTTCCCTTGCTGCTTTCAATAATTTTCCTTTGTCTTTAATTTTTGCCAATTTGATTACCATGTGTCTCGGCATGTTTCTCCTTGGGTTTATCCTGTATGGGACTCTCTGCACTTCCTGGACTTGGGTGGCTATTTCCTTTCCCATGTTAGGGGAGTTTTTGACTATAATCTCTTCAAATATTTCCTTGGGAACTTTCTCTCTTCTCCTTCTGGGACCCCTATAATGCAAATGTTGTTGCATTTAATGTTGTCCCAGAGGTCTCTTAGGCTATCTTTATTTCTTTTCATTCTTTTTTCTTTATTCTGTTCCACAGCAGTGAATTCCACCACTCTGTCTTCTAGGTCACTTATCCGTTCTTCTGCCTCAGTTATTCTGTTATTGATTCCTTGTAGTGTATTTTTCATTTCAGTTATTCAGTATTGTTCATCTCTGTTTTTTTGTTCTTTAATTCTTCTAGGTCTTTATTAAACATTTCTTGCATCTTCTCGATATTTGCCTCCATTCTTTTTCCAAGGTCTTGGATCATCTTCGCTCTCATTATTCTGAATTCTTTTTCTGGAAGTTTGCCTATCTCCACTTCATTTAGTTGTTTTTCTGGGGTTTTACCTTGTTCTTTCATCTGGTACATAGCCCAGTGCCTTTTCATCTTGTCTATCTTTCTTTGAATGTGGTTTTTGTTACACAACCTGCAGGATTGTAATTCCTATTTCGATTTTTTAAAGGAATACTTTCTGGGTAAGTCATATTCATTGTTGGTAAAAAGGCTGCCTGCATAGGTTAAAAAAATTTCAAGGCAATATTCAAACCCCTTTCTTCATCTTGAGGAACCAGGTCCATAGGGTCTCATTCACATGGAGGTGGATTCAAAACAGCTGAAGTTGTACACGTCTAATTGGATGGAATTGATGGAATTTGAGTCCTTTCTTGAAGCTGTAAAAAAAAAAAAAAA
>NW_020185329.1:3117616-3142408 GCF_003031525.2 Neophocaena asiaeorientalis asiaeorientalis
AGGTATTTGTTGATTTCCTCTTTGATTTCTTCAGTGATCTCTTGGTTATTTAGTAGTGTATTGTTTAGCCTGCATGTGTTTGTGTTTTTTATGTTTTTTTCCCTGTAACTGATTTTTTCTTTCATTGCCATCGGAGTTATTTAATATTAAACAATATTTTTTTCTCCATTGATTTGTAGAACACCATAGAACAGAAGGTAATTCTTCATTCTATGACAAAAATTCATCTTCAAGGTTTTGTTTTCAACTACCACTACTACATTAACTTTGGCTTTTTTAACAACAAGAAGAATTCTTTTCCATTAGCCATGCTTGTAAAAAATTTAGGGCTACTTCTAGTGTTCAAATAAAAGCTGCATTGTGTAACAATAATTTTTAGATTTTAAATTAAGATACTAGGGGTCCTTGTCTATTGTTTGGCAGGGTTCTGCTGGGTAGTGCTAAGTTCATTTTCTATATTGTCCTTAAGTTTTTGGATCTTGATCTCATCTCTGACTACCTGGTTTTGACTTAGACTCCTTTTCTCTGGCTTTCTGTCTGCTTGACTGTTCCAGTTTGAGTCCTAGCTCAATTTCCCTGTAATTGATTTCTAATCTCATAGTGCTGTGGTCAGAAAAGATGCTTGATATGACTTCAATTTTCTTAAATTTACTGAGGCTTGAATTGTGACCCAAGATGTGATCTATCCTGGAGAATGTTCCATGCGCACTTGAGAAGAAAGTGTAATCTGCTGTTTTTGAATGGAATGTCCTGTAAATATCGATTAAATTTATCTGGTCTATTGTGTCATTTAAATGTTGTGTTTCCTTGTTAATTTTCTGTTCGGATGATCTGCCGATTGGTGTAAGTGAGGTGTTAAAGTGCCCCACTATTATTGTGTTACTGTCGATTTCCTCTTTTATAGCTGTTAGCAATTGCCTTATGTATTGAAGTGCTCCTCAATACATAAGTGACCCTGTGTCTTTTGGTTGGAGCATTTAATCCATTCACGTTTAAGGTAATTATCAATACATATGTTCCTATTGCCATTTTCTTAACTGTTTTGGGCTTGATTTTGTAGGTCCTTTTCTTCTCTTGTGTTTTCCAGTTAGAGAAGTTCCTTTAGCATTTGTTGTAGAGCTGGTTTGGTGGTGCTGAATTCTCTTAGTTTTTGCTTGTCTGTGAAGCTTTTGATCTCTCCATTGAATCTGAATGAGATCCTTGACGGGTAGAGTAATCTTGGTTGTAGGTTCGTCCCTTTCATCACTTTAAATATATTATGCCACTCCCTTCTGGCTGTAGAGTTTCTGCTGAGAAATCAGCTGTTAACCTTATGGGATTTCTCTTGTATGTTATTTGTTGTTTTTCCCTTGCTGCTTTCAATAATTTTCCTTTGTCTTTAATTTTTGCCAATTTGATTACCATGTGTCTCGGCATGTTTCTCCTTGGGTTTATCCTGTATGGGACTCTCTGCACTTCCTGGACTTGGGTGGCTATTTCCTTTCCCATGTTAGGGGAGTTTTTGACTATAATCTCTTCAAATATTTCCTTGGGAACTTTCTCTCTTCTCCTTCTGGGACCCCTATAATGCAAATGTTGTTGCATTTAATGTTGTCCCAGAGGTCTCTTAGGCTATCTTTATTTCTTTTCATTCTTTTTTCTTTATTCTGTTCCACAGCAGTGAATTCCACCACTCTGTCTTCTAGGTCACTTATCCGTTCTTCTGCCTCAGTTATTCTGTTATTGATTCCTTGTAGTGTATTTTTCATTTCAGTTATTCAGTATTGTTCATCTCTGTTTTTTTGTTCTTTAATTCTTCTAGGTCTTTATTAAACATTTCTTGCATCTTCTCGATATTTGCCTCCATTCTTTTTCCAAGGTCTTGGATCATCTTCGCTCTCATTATTCTGAATTCTTTTTCTGGAAGTTTGCCTATCTCCACTTCATTTAGTTGTTTTTCTGGGGTTTTACCTTGTTCTTTCATCTGGTACATAGCCCAGTGCCTTTTCATCTTGTCTATCTTTCTTTGAATGTGGTTTTTGTTACACAACCTGCAGGATTGTAATTCCTATTTCGATTTTTTAAAGGAATACTTTCTGGGTAAGTCATATTCATTGTTGGTAAAAAGGCTGCCTGCATAGGTTAAAAAAATTTCAAGGCAATATTCAAACCCCTTTCTTCATCTTGAGGAACCAGGTCCATAGGGTCTCATTCACATGGAGGTGGATTCAAAACAGCTGAAGTTGTACACGTCTAATTGGATGGAATTGATGGAATTTGAGTCCTTTCTTGAAGCTGTAAAAAAAAAAAAAAAAGCAGGGTTCAGAAACATGATGAAGTGTTCTTCAGGAGACAAAGATTTGAAACTGCTGCTCTGAGCACTAACAGATTCCTGTAGCAGCCTTCAAGCCCACACTACTGAGGCAGTGTTGAATCAGCACTATTTTTTGTCTTATAGAAAGAAGAAATGCACAAATGAACACAGGTACAGCAGTAAAAATCACAGTGAATAATTCCAGCCATTGACAAATCTCAAGACTTGATTTTCCTTGCACTTGACTCTCTGGGAAGTAGTAGGAGAAAAAGCAAGAGGTAGGAATGTATCCAGTTAAGTCTCCAGGTTGTCACTAATGCTGTCAAAACGCTGCCCATATCCATTTAGCACTAACTGTTCTAGCACTAACTGTTCTACCACGGCTTCCAAGTTCGAGCATCTGTGACTTCCTTGCAGGCTGAACCTGTTGGAATCTTCATGCCCTTGGGCGTAGCCCCCAGCCAGTGACTGATGGAAGTAGGTGTATAAGTCTACTGCTTACCTACTCCTCAGGTAGCAGAACTCTGTGGCATGTTCTACACTGTGTGCCAGTATGACTGTGCTTGCCCACGGTGGTCACTTGGTTGATGGCTCACCCATTGTTGCTTTCCTTCTCTTCCTTGTCTCTCTTTCCGACTTCACTTCTGTTGCTTCCTGGGATCATCTCTCAAATAAAGTATTTGCACTCAAATCCTTGCCTTAAAGTCTATTTCTGGGGAAATCCAACCAAGACACAGGGGAAATTTTTCTGTTAACTGAACATTTTTGTGACATCCGATTCTTTGTCCTACTGATTTGGCTGTAGATTCAATGTGTGTTAAAGCTGAGAGTGCAGAAATTCCTGCTCCAATGGTGTATCTCATGGAAGAGGAAACAGAAGCTCAGGGCACACAGCCAAGTGGTTACAGAAATGAGACCAGAAAAGAAGCCAGTGGTCCTGACCCCCAAGGTGGCATTATCCCATTCCCCACAGCTAGCTGTCCTGGGCATCCTTTAACTCCCATATTTAATAAAGTATTCCTCACCCCAGTGTTGCAGCTTGAGAAATCACTGATTTTCCCTCTCAGACTTTATATCAACAACTCTATCTTTTTTTTTTTTTCAAATTCTTGTGAGTCACATTTTCTTAGATTGGCAGATCATCATGTGATTCCATTTTTATTTTATTAATTTAGACAAACATTTATTGAATACCTAGTTGGGCCCAGGCATTGTGTTGGGTATAGGATGTATCACAGAGTATGACAGTCCCTGCCCTCACAGAGTGTACAGCAACCGCTAATCTTTTTACTGTCTCCAAAGTTTTGCCTTTTCCAGAACATTATAATTGGAATCATACATTATGTAATCTTTTCAGATGGCCTTCTTTCACTTAGTAATAAGCATTTAAACTTCCTCCATGTCTTTTCATGGATTGGTAGCTCATTTCTTTCTTAAAAAATTATTTATTAAATTTATTTATTTTTTGGCTGTGTAGGGTCTTTGTTGCTGTGTGTGGGCTTTCTCTAGTTGTGGTGAGTGGGGGCTGCTCTTGGTTGCAGTGCACGTGCTTCTCCTTGCGGTGGCTTCTCTTGTTGTGGAGCACGGGCTCTAGGTGCGCGGGCTTCAGTAGTTGTGGCACGAGGGTTCAGTAGTTGTGGCTCTCAGGCTGTAAAGCACAGGCTCAGTACTTGTGGCACACGGGCTTAGTTGCTCTACGGCATGTGGGATCTTCCCGGACCAGGGCTTGAACCCATGCCCCCTGCATTGGCAGGAGGATTCTTAACCCCTGTGCCACCAGGGAAGTCCCAGTAGCTCATTTTTTTTTAGTGAAGAATAATATTCTGTTCTCTGGATGTACCATACTTTATTTATCCATTCACCTAGTGAAGCACATCTTGGTTTCTTCCAAGTTTTGGAAATTATAAATAGACCTGCTATAAACCCCATGTGCATGTTTGTGTGGACATAAATTTTCAACTCCTTTCGGTAAATTCCAAAGAGCGTGATTGCTGGGTATCTTTGAATATTTAATCTATAGATTCCCCTCCCATCTCTTTTTTGTTTTTCACATCTTTATTGGAGTATAATTGCTTTACAATGGTGTGTTAGTTTCTGCTTTATAAAAAAGTGAATCAGCTATACATATCCATATGTCCCCAAATCCCCTCCCTCTTTTGTCTCCTCCCACCCTCCCTATCCTACCCCTCTAGGTGGTCACAAAGCACTGAGCTGATCCCCCTACCTTCCACCTCTTTTTATCCTTGCAATTTATTTGTTGAAGAAACTGGGTTTTTGTCTTATAGAATTTGTCACAGTTTGGATTTTTCTAACTGCATCCCAGTTGTGTTGTTTAATATGTTCCTCTATCCCATTTATTTCCTATAAATTGGTCATTAAATCTAGAGGTGTTACCAGATTCAAAGTTGATTTTTTTGGTAGGAATACTTCATGGGGGTTGTTGTGTTCCTCCAGGAGCCTTTCATCAAGCTGTCCTGAAGATGGAATGTTGTAAGGCTAGTGAGGGAGGTAGTTTTGATCTGGGGAAGGATGCTCCTTAGGTCTTCAACTTATGCTAGAGAGGTGGCTATTGACCTCATTTATGTGTAAAACCAGTCACCAGTTGGATGTGTGTGTGTGTGTGTGTGTGTGTGTGTATGTGTGTGTGTATGTGTCTTTATGTATAAGTGTGGTCTCTAGGATGAGAAAACAATGTGGAATTTAGATGGTAGCTTAATCAGGGTGTGCTAAATTTTCTAGCTCTCCAAGGAAATAGGACCTACTAATGAGAAATAAAACATTCTGATATCAATAGTAAAGATTATATGAAAATAATATTACTATAGTAAGGAATTGTATAATAATAATATTACACAATAAGGAATTGTAGCCACAAACACCAAGGAGAACAGTGTTTCAGTTTCTGAGCTGGCATTATTGGGCAAAATTGTAACCATCTCTCCCTTTAGTTTTTCCTTCTGTATGTGCAATTACATTAGTTGTTGTATTTAATACATAGGATATTTGTTCTTAGACTTTTATGACTATTGCTAATTAACTGTACAGTCTTATTAGTGTTTGAAGTTCTAATTACTGCAGTACTAGAAAATTTTAATATCATGTAGAATACATTGCTTCTTTATTGATTTCTTGGTTTTTCAACTCAAGTTATGAGTCTCAATGAGTTAGTATTCATTAAAAGAGGACACCCCAGTTTAAAGCCCTTCTCCTTTGTTAGTGAACAAAGGGGTAGAGAAATGATTTTTTGGCACTGAGGTTAATGTTGAATAGCTTCTTGCATATCCCATGCCAGTGGCTGGTTTTCAAGGAGTTGAGTGAGTTTCTGTTCCTGGCAAAGAAATGCCTGTGTAATACATCCACCCTGCTCCTGGCAGGCTGGTTCTCCTCCTGACCTGTCCACAGCCCACACTCACTGCCCTGTCTTGGCACCATGTGTTCTCTAAGTGGGACCATTCTCTTTGTTTCCTAGCCACACTTAACCTTCTTTTAAGGTCTTGTTAGATATCACTCTCTTCATTAAGCCTTCCCCAGTCCCAACTCCCCCAAACTCTCTAGTTTTAACTTTAGTTTAGCATGTGAATTTATCTCGTGTCATTCATCAGTTGCCTCTTGTGTGTCATTATCATGTCTCTAACTGGAATGTAAACTCTGGGAGGGTAAAGATTACCTCATGGATGTCGTCAGAACACCCACAGCCCTGGAAAGGTGCTGATGTTTAATAATCTGTTGATGGATCGTTACCTATTTGTGGAAGATGACGGGTATAGAGAGAAATTTCAAAATGAAACTTATGACCTATGTCAATAGCTATAAATATAGAATCATAAGATCATTGACAATTGGTTCAGACATGCATTAAGGGCTATCTTAAACTCTTGTATTCTCTCCTTTCCCAAAAATACATATTGGGTACTTCCTGGGAATCAGGTACTATGTTGGCACTAGGGATGCAAAGAAGGCAAAGGCATAGAGCTCATAGTCTGGTGGAAGAGAGGCAGTCTTGTAAGTGTGTAGCTGTACTATGAATGGCTGGTACCGTGGTGTACATAAGCCACAGGTGATGGGATACCAGAGGGAAGGGTAAGGAAATCCTCTTGGGGGTTTTCCTTCATCCCTCTGCCTCCTTATTGACCTTGGTTGGTAACTTTTCCTAAGAATGGGATTTTGTGACATTACTGAGTAATGGTTTCTGGCATGATTATCTCTTAACATTGGGAAGAAGCAGTTTCACATGTAGCTTTAGAGCACAAGCCCTGGAGCGAGATCTGGGTTCTAGTCACAATGCTGCCACAGTCTAGGGGTGGCCTTGAGAAAGCTTCTTAACGTCTCCAGTGCCCAAGTTTCCTTATTTGAAAAAGGATAATCATTATCTAATCATACAAGTAAGATGAGGATTCAGTAAGATGATTCAGGAGTTGCAAGTCTGAATGCTCAGTAAATGTTAGCTGTTATAATATGGCTAGAAAACGTTCCTTTTATCCTTACTCCCTTTTTTCTCCCTCTCCCTACAACTTAAGCCCCCTTTCTCTGCTATCATGCATGCCGTTCAGTCTCAGAGAAATATCTCATTGGACTCTAGGGCTTTAATTTCAGTGCCAGGAGCACTATTTAGACGGATAGAAGACAGTAAGGGCACAGGAAATTGGAAGCCCCTGGTTCTGAGCCTGCCTTCCATCATGTTTGCTGCCTCTGCCGGGCTTACTCTTTACCAAGTGCAAAGCCAAGGGGTGAGGATTTCTGTCTGTCCCATTGGGACATAGAGGGTGAATGAGTTAACATTTACAAAGTGCTTTGAGTTCCTTGGAGAAAAGGCACAATCTAAGTATTCTCATTAGTGCATGAATAATAGATGAGCATAAAGCACTTTGCAAATCTGAAGTTCTTTAGCAATGCTAAATAATACTTGCACCAACCTACCTGTGAATGGAGGGGCTGGTTTTTGGAACTCTGATGGTTCTAGCCTTGGTTGTCACTAATTTGAGGCATGGTGGTAGGCAAAATCATTTTCCCCCTCTGGGTCTCAAGAACAGAGGGGTCAGAATGGCTGAGGTTGAAGGTAACTCTTATTTAATTCAGTGATTCCTTTTAGGGTTCTTTGTTTAGATGGAGAAAAGGTTACAGCAGGAGTCAGGGCAATGCCATTTGTAGGAGGGGGTTGATAACTTCTCCAAAACAGGGCCAGCTGTTGGGTAGAGATTCTGAGCAGTGGCTGCACCTGCTCTTTCCTCCCCCTCGGTGCCACAGAGAATGGGTTTGCTTTTCCTCCACCTGTGGAGGGGATGGGGGTCCTTGCATCCAGGACTGTGGAGAAAAGATCTCCTGGATCTGGGTCCTATAAAAATACCTAACGACCCTATCCCTTAAAAATTGTGGTAAAAGCACATAACTTTACCATCTAAACCCTTTTAAGTATATAATTCAATAGCATTAAGTACATTCACATTGTGGTGTAACCAATCTCAAGAACTCTTCTCATCTTGTAAAACTGGAAATCCGTACCCATGAAACAACTGTGGCAACCACCATTTTACTTTCTGTCTCTGTGGATTTGATTATTCTTGGTACCTCACACAAGTGGAATCCTACAGTATTTGTCTTTTTATGACTGGCTTATTTCACTTAGCATAACATCCTCAAGGTTCACCCATGTTATAGTATGAGTCAGAATTTCCTTCCTTTTAAAGGCTGAATAATATTCCATTGTATGCATATACCACAATTTTTTTTAACCACATTTTTTAATTCATCTATCAATGACACTTGGGTTGCTTCCTCTTTTTGGCTATTGTGAGTAAGGCTGTTATGAACATGGGTGTACAAATATCTCTTTGATACCCTGCTTTCAGTTCTTTTGAGTGGAGTTCCTGGATCATATGGTAATTCTATTTTCAGCTCTTTAGGAAATTACCATATTTTTTTGTTCTCTAAAATGTAGAGTTGGAAAAGAATTTTTGATGACCTCAGACTCTCCACTCTGCATTGTTATCTTCATCAAGGGCCTGCTATCACCTGTATTGACTGAATTATGGTCCTGAAGATAATTTGCATGTTTTTCAAGAGGATAACATAATCTTAGAATCTTGGGCTTGAATGGAACCCTAAAGACTTGCTATTCAGTGAAGAATGCTTTATTTCGGACACATTCAGGGCCCAGGAGCTTAGCATAAGCTCTCCTGGAGTTGGGCAACTCTACTTGGAGATCCCAAGTTAAGACTTCCCTCCATTGGTCCAGTGGGACCACACAGAACAAGTCAAAGTCCTCTTGCACACCCAGACCCAATGGCATTTTAAGGCCATAAGTCGTGTCATCCTCAGCCCACACATTTGTCCTTGACCTTTCCTTATGAGGCACTTCTCATCAACTTTGGCTTCAGAGGTAAAATTAGGTATGTGGCACCTTTTCAGAACTCCTGATGTGTCAAACAGAGGCCTGGGTTACTTCACCTATGCTGGCTCTCCTGGTTGACACAAAACACAGTCAGGCCCCACCTGCTTTCAACCACAACTCTCTGCTCCTGTAAAGTCTGCCAAATATAACATTTGGGAAAATGTTGGGAAGGTGGGAAGATGATGATGTTTCCCTCAGAATATGCATAGGAAATGGACATCTCCTTTCAAGGCCGGCCAGGTTAAAAATTGTATCAGCAGGGAAGTGTTTGACTGAAAGTAACATCTGACTCACCGTGCCTAAAGTAATAAAGACGTCTAATGAACTCAAATAGCCAGAGGTCTAGGCAGTTTTAGGTTTGGTGTGGTGGTTCTTTCTCCATATTGCTCAATTGACCCCATCTTGTCTGCTTGTTCCTAGGCTTCCTGTCTGATGGTCACAGTGGCTGCTTCAGCTGCAAACAGCACATCTTCATGTTTAAGGTAAGAGGAGGTGAAAGCCTTCGACCTTATCTCTTTCTCTCTCTCTTTTTTTAAACAGGGAAATTTTTCCTTCCACAAGGCTCCTCCAAACAAACTTCCCCTGATATATCTTTTCCCAGATCTGAGTCCCACCTACAGCAATTACTCACTCCATTCCAAGAAATGGGGTTACTGTGCTCGTCTTGGACAAATCACAGCTGATCCTTTGGAAATAAAGACACCATGCTGTGTGAACGACCGGATCCCTAAGGAAGCAGGGAGAATGCCGATGGGCTGGAGATTGGCAGTGTTGACCACAAATAAGTTACTCAGAAGAATTGGGAGTGACCACAGTTTTATGTAAAAACTTGTGATTTACAGAGTCATGTTTAATTAAGGGATTTCTAACCTTATCAGCTAAACTTATCAAGACAGAAAGATGAGATACCTTGCTGTATTCCTTAAATATTTCTTTCAGCCCTCATTCACTGTTTCTCAGATATACTGCAAAAATGATGATTATAATAATATACCTGAGTAATATTTCATGGTTCACAAATTATTTTCACATACATTATTCATTTGACCCTCACCAAAACTGTGTGGGGGTAGGTAAAGTATTATTATAATTTTCATTATTTCTTAATTGGGCTTAGGTTTAGAGGGCTGAGTTCATCATACTTATTACATGGCACATTAAGTATCTAGTTTGTCTGCTGCCCCTCTGTTGTTTTCATAATTAATTAATCAATACGCTATCTTTTATCTCTCTCTTTCTCCCACTCCCACTTCTCTGCCTCCACACAGACAATCATTCTAAATGTGTCCGATGTTTATCTTGTTATTTATATGTGCACATCTAAACGTATATTTTGTTTAGCATGTGTGCAATTTTTGTTTACATAAGCGTCCATTTTCTTTAGCTCTCACTGTTGTTTGCATTGTTTTTACTCAGCACTGCGTTTACAAGAGTGATCCGTGTTGCTGTGTGTATCTACTCCGTTGCCTCTAAATGTTGCGTAATATTCCACAGTGTTGAGTCCATCATGGTTTACTCGTCTATGCCCCCTAGTGGAAACCTTGGTAGCCTCCAACCCTGGCACACGAACATCTGCACTGCTGAGGAGCCTGGATGGGAATTTCTGTGGGAAGCAAACTCAAGAGAATGGTTGCTGAGTCATAAGACAGACACTTAAATTGAATAAGTACCACCAAGAAGTCTCTCTAGAAAGGCTGCACAGTCTATACTACCAGAAATTGTTCACATTTTACTGGAAGCTGGGTCTGGACGATATTTCTGTTGATCAAGCTTATACAAGCAGAAAAACTGAATTGGGTTGTTGAGAACACAAATCCAGGTCTTCTGACTCCAAAGCCTTTTCATTTTCCAGGGCATCACTCTGTAAGTCTCTGGATCATAATACTGAACACTTACAAGATTTCTTGGGGCTTTTATTATTCAGCGAATACCTTGAATTTCAGAAATAGCTTCACTGGTGTTAATGGCAAGTTGGAGGCTGAAGAACGAATGAAAGTAAATGGGAACTTCATGTTCTGTGATCCTGTTCAACTTGGTCTGGGTCCTTTTGACTGCTTTACACATGTTATTACATTCTTTCGGGCAGTATTTGAGAAAGAGGAAGTGCTCTATAGCTAAATTCTATCCTTCCCACCTGCCAAGGGCCAGACTGTCCTACTTTTATGTCTGTTTGACTTGAGAGTCAATGAGGAGTCCTAGAGTCAGACAGTGTTACAACCAGAAGGGGCCTTAGAGACTGTCAAGTTCAATACTCCCATTTTACAGCTGGGGAAAGGGAGGTCCCGAGAGAGGAAGCCACTTGCCTGAGGTCACATAGCCAGACGTCACCTGAAAACCAGCTCATCTGCCTTTCCACTTACCCAGACACAGAGACTTTCCCCTGCTCACTCAGGAATCCACAGTGTAACCTTAACAACCGGAGGTGTGTGTGTCCCAAACAGTGTTGTACTGGTACATGTTTAACAACCACCTTTCTGGGAGGAAAAAAACCCTGAACAAACCCCAAGTGTGGCATTTGCCAATTTCTCCTACTATGGCCATTTCAAGCTGCCGAAGGGATGTCACTAAATGTGGCCTCGGGAGTGATGGGCCGCAGCCACCATTAGGAGGCATTTTCACCACAGATTCCGTAAGAGTAAAATCCAGTAAGATGATTAAGAAGTGATGAGCTTTGACTCTTTATTACCTCTGTCTTTAGTATGTTATTTGAATGTAAGTTTATATAATATAATGTCTAATAATGTCTGTGTTTAATGCTAGCCTATAAAATTCCTGAACACTTAACACTCAGTTCTCCTGAGCCAGGGTGACCTAGCTCCAGGACACCATTGCCTGGAAAGTAATGAAACCTGCTTCTCGGTGTGGCAACCTGTTCTCCTGGTCTATAAATTTGTCTGGATTTTTTTGAACACTTTGGGGGAAACATGAAATGTGAATATAGTGAAAGAAAAAAAGAGGATAAATGAGTTATTCTGGAGATACATTTTCTGGATAGCTGAAGGCTTAGCTCTAAGCTCCCAAACTACAAAAGCTTTAACTCTTATAGATAGACTTTTCAAAGAATTGTGTCTCACCCTTTTCTATTTCATTACTTATGAGGCATTAGAGCTTATTGCCTTGTTTATTGGCAGCAGGGGCAGGTAGAGGTGTGGAAAGATTTTTGCCCCTGGAATGAATGACCCCAGACTGCTGTGTGGTTGGGGCTCTTGACTCACTTTCTAGAGTTTTGAAAATTTTATTCTTACTCACTGTCCAGGGCTATGACTTCTTCCTACTGTCAGTGTGTCTGTCTCTAGCTTCTCCTCTGCTCTTTGTAATTGACTAGCGATACAGGGAGCCAAACCTATTGGAATCATGTTAAAATTGTTGTTAACCTGCTGGAATATGGGCCTGATGAGTAAAATGCTTAAAATGTTAGTGCATGGATATTGCAAATTTTTTTTTTTTTTTTTGTTGCCTGCTCAGAAGCCTTTTGGCTTAACTTTTGGTTCTCATAGAATCTTTGGAGAGGAGGCATTCCTAGATTACTATGCTCCAGATCAGTGAGTGTTGCTACAATTACATTCTTGTTATAAATCAGAATGTACTGTATCACCATGCATGTATTACATAGAAGAAAGCAAAAGTCATCTCTGGGCCAGGCAATATGTCAGATAAAAAGTAGAGCAGTCCTAGCCTGTGTTTTGAGGAACCCCACAATGCCGCAGGAACATGAAGTGTTCCAAATGGTGAACTTTGGATTGAACAGTAAGAATTCAGTTGGTAAAGTTAGGGGCACATCTCCTTGCTCTAAAAGGGATTCTTGGACTCTTTCAGCACAGACCAGGTGATGGATGGGGAAGCAGATTTAGTGTTTGAGAGTTCCCCCTCCTGGAGTGAGGGCGGTCCCTCTGTGCATCCGCCCATTCTTGGGGCTGGGGAGGAAGTGGACTGCACTGCCTTTCAGCAGAGCCCCCTGCCCTTGTTCCACTGGTCTGTCCATTCCTTTGTCTATAACAGCACTAGGTAATTGTCTTCCTACTTTCAAGGAACAAGTGGTTTTCCCCACTTCTGTGTTCTTTCCTAACTACAGGAAAGGCAGCCTCAGGTGCTGATGGCAAACCAGCTCTTCTCTGCAGAAAAGAGACATCTCACCCCATTCCCAATATCCGCCTTACGAATTTGCCTCGCTTCCCTTTGGACCCTTAAAGATTTTGGGAATCTTCAAGGGCGCCCCCTCTCATTATACTTCCTTTCCTTAAGCCCTTATTAGCTCCTTGGATAAGATTCATTTGATGAGTTGATAAGCTTGGGACAGAAGCAGAGCCCAGTGCTTGGGGTGGTGCATGGAGGGCAAGAGCCAGCAGGTGAGCAGGCCCAGGGACAAATTTCCTTTCCTGAGCTGGCCTGGGACTGGTTGCCCTTGACATCATTCAGGCAACTTTTTTGAAGTCTCTGGAACTGGGGTCACCCCACATAGGGCAGCGGGGAGCCCAGTAACCAGGGCTTGCTCCTGCACGCCCCTCCTCACTGGTCTAATTAACAAGTTGGGTCCTTTCCAGCTCTTTTACGTGGCTCTCATGGGGCTGGGCTCCACTGGGGGCGGGCAGACAGTCTTACTTTAAGCTGCCTATCGATCTTCACGTGGTCATGTGCCCCTCTTGGGGGAGCGCTCTCATGTTTTAAGTGCATGCAGTTACTCTCCTGACTGGCTTGTAAACAGGTTTTAATGGGGCTATTAGTGTAAAAGGACAGGAAACTTTCAAAAACAGCCTCTTAAATATTCATGAGGATGTTAAATCTGGCGCTTAATCACCAGTGTTTGCACACAGCTAACAGGGAGGGAGGACAGCTGACAGGCTGCCTTCACTCTGAACAATTGACAGGGCATTAATAAACGCTCTTACAGGCATGATTAATGGCCAAGAGAACAGGACTTTTTTTTTTTAAACAAACGGAGCCCCTCTCCTTTGGGGACTCCTTTTTTGGGAGGGGAGTGTCCATGTGGGTATGGGAGTGAGATTTAGGGGGAGATGGAGGCTGGAGGGGTGTCACAGACAAGACATATTTTTTCCCTTCAGAAATAGTTAACTGGATACCTCCCCACCTATCCAATCTGACTGTCCATCTCCCAGGGAATGGTTTCCTCAAGGGAAATATTCCAAAAACTTAAGCAGAGAATCTCCAAAGAATTCCCTACCTAGAGAATTCTTAACTCAACCTTGGCAGGGCCATGAGGTAAGTGCCCCGGCCCTCATTATGGGAGCCCCCTGGAGGGTCATTAACAGCTGCTTCTTCAATACCTGAGCTCACTTGCTTTCAGATTGGAGTAAAATGTGGACATAGATGGTCCACTGTGGCTGAGGGGCTCCTGAAAGCTGGCCCCCACCCAGCCTACCTTTCTATGTGTGCATTTTAGTTCCTGGAGCATCATCTTTCTCTTACTTTTCTCTGTAACATTTGATGTAAAGCCCCTACTGATAATGTATGGGAGGGGTGCTTCTTAACTAGTAAATGGTCTGCACTTCTGGAATGGACCTTGGAGACTGTCTGGGCCCACACTTGCTCCCTCTAGAAAAAGACACTGAGGCACAGAGAGGTGAAACAACTTGTTCAAGGACACACACTGAGGTAGTGACAGAGGGCACTGGACCCCAGGTACCTGACTCCTAGTCGCCCCTCACATCAGCATGATGTGACTTCTCCAGAGAAAGCCAGAAGGAACAGACACCCAGTTGCTGCAGAAGTACTGCAATTTCAAGTATGCCAGATCTGATAGCAAGATCTGTGCTACTGGAATCCAAACCAGTATAAGCATGGAAAGTTCCGGAAAATATCCCACAGTTTCTTTGTAGTAGGAAATCCCAGCCTCATTATCTCAGACCAACTCAGAAATTCAAAACTGTTTCCTCCTTATAATTGCCAGTTGGGTTTTTTGGCTGACAAGTTCCATTTAGAAATGAAACCAAGGCATAAAGTCAGAAATCCATAAAAATCTGTTTTTACAAGCTAGAAAAAAACCCACTATGCTTTTTTTTTTTTTTTTTTTTTTACTGGGATCTTCCCGGACCGGGACACGAACCCGTGTCCCCTGCATCGGCAGGCGGACTCTCAACCACTGCGCCACCAGGGAAGCCCCCCCACTGTGCTTTATAATGGTAGAAAAGGACAAGGAAATCAGTGTCTTTCATAAAACTCTTCCCAGTCCCCAGCCCTTGCTGCCCACATTCCGCATATACCTATCAAGCCCTTCTTGTGCACATGCTACCAATTTGGTGGCTGAGGTGGGGAAGGTTGTCATGAAGATGGATAACAAGTGTCTCCACTCTCAGGATGCACTTCCTCTAGTTAGCAATTTAACTCTAGGACCATGTCATAAGACTGATCAAAGTACCAGGCTGAACTTCTTGCAAATATTGCTTTCATTACCCCTGTTCAAGAATCTAAGGTGGCTCCCACTACATCTGGGTCCAGCCCAGACTGGCTTGCCTCTGCACAGCCAATCTGAGATTCCACTTAGAGCCAAATACATCCTTTCTTTCTAGTCAGTGGACCAGGGAACATTCTACAGGCACTATGGATAATGATCCTTAATCATAGATTTGTTTAGAGACTCAGTGCAGCATTTTTTTTTATGGAATACCAACTATTCCATAGTTGGAATGAAAAATCAGTCTCTCTTGCTAAACAGTTTGCATTAATGACTTCCATAAGAGCCAATCTATTGATTTTTAAAAAAAACAAAACTCCACTTGTCTCTTTCATCTGGATATATAGCTGGTAGGTGCTGTTGGTAAAGCAACCATTTTGAGAAATAGTTTCCTTTTCGTAATTAGAATGAATGTATTCTGACAGTTTTTACCAATAATGGTTGCAATGTTTGGTACAAATGCAAAGCAGAGATGAAGCTTTAAACCCCAGTGGGGTTAGGCACTGTTTTCTCAATTAAAGTCTGATTGTCAGCTCTATGAAGTACAAGGGCAGATTCCACATGTTTTGTTACATTATCAAACTGACACCAAATACTGGACAGCACAACATTGATTTCACAGCACACAATTTTGGATTGACATTATGCCTTATTCTATATTATTTTTTGTTTGTTTGTTTAATCAACCAAGTGTAGTAGGATTCAGCATGGTTCACTTAAGACACTCGGACTAGGATGTAGGAAGTTTTAGTCCTACTACCAGTAGTTTCCCTAACTTATTTTATATATTAGGCAAACCTCACTTTCCTTACCTGTAAAATGGGTGCAGTAAAACCTGTCATATCAATCTGTTGTTTTAAGTGAAGTAATGCATACATTACCTACTTGCTGTTTCCATTTGATGTCTCACAGGCATCTAAAAGGGAAAATTTCCCATACTGAACTTAAAATCTCCCCCCAAAACCCATTTCTTCTCTGACATTCCTAAATCAATCAGTGGCATCACAAACTACTCAAGTGCTCATACCAGAAACTGGAGTCATCCTCTCCCTGCATTGTAGCTAATCAATAACACATTCCATTCTGTCTTTTAAGTGAGTCTCAGATCTATTCACTCCACTGACCAGCCTAGTCCAAGCAGTTATCATCTCCTGCCTGGGTGTCTGACTGCAGTCACCTCCTTACTCTCCTGCTACACCTAGTATTGCCTCCTCCACTTTGGACCTCACACAGAAGCCAGAGTCATCCTCTTACAGTGTAAACCCACTTGCATCACTCTCCTACTTATAACCTCCCACTGGCTGCTCAAGACCATTAACATGGCCTGACAGGCCATGACAGTCTTACTCCTACCTGCCCCTCAGTCTCATTTTGATCTCTTTCCACTCCAAACACACTGCTCTCTTCTGCTTCTTATGTGCTTCTCTGTAGACCCAGAGCCTTCACAGTACAGCTCTCTCTTGGGGAAGCTGATAACCCCATCTTTGCGTGGATGGCTCCCACTGTCTTTGAGATTTCAGTGTAAATATCAAAAGCCACTCTTGGAGAGGAGACTCCCTGCTCCCACTCTCATTCCCCAGTAGGATTGATTCTTATTATCATTATCTTCTGTAGCATTTAAAAAAATTGTAGGGAATTCTCTGGCAGTCCAGTGATTATTACTTTGTGCTTTCACTGCCGGGGGCCCAGGTTCGGCCCCTGGTCAGGGAACTGGGATTCCACAAGCCGTGTGGTGTGGCCAAAAAAACAAAAATTGTAATATAAACATTTATTTGTGTGATTACTTGGACGTTAAGCTCCAAGAGCACCACTTTGTTCACGTCTGTGCCCCCAGTACCTTGACAGAGTGCACATGACATGGTGGATACAGAAAGATAACAGGATGAATGCCTTGAACACCAGGCATCAATACAAATTCAAGTTATTTTCATCCTTGTGTCTGTGGGACACAAGATTGAGTGGCAAGATGAGATGTTTCCGTGAGTACGAAATTTTTTGTTGGTAAGTTAATAGAGACTCATCTTGAACTAATTTAAATCTAAAGGTGAAGTTTATTCACCCCAGTAACCTAACTATACAAAGGGTAAGACTGGAGTTGGCCTGAGGTACTCAAAAGATGGTGGTCAATTGTCTCTCTATTTTTTTTCCCTCTGTCTCTGTCTCTCTCATTCTTTTTTTTTTTAAAAATAAATACTTATTTATTGAATTAATTTATTTAGGCTGAGCCGGGTCTTACTTGCGGCATGCGGGATCTTTAGTTGCGGCATGCAAACTCTTAATTGTGGTATGCATGGGGGATCTAACTCCCCGACCAGGGATTGAACCTGGGCCCCCTGCATTGGGAGTGCAGAGTCTTACCCACTGGACCAAGACTTCCCTCGCAGTCCAGTGGTTAAGACTCCTCATTTCCAATGCAGGGTGCACGGGTTCAATCCCTAGTTGGGAAGTTAAGATCCCATATGGCGCATGGCGTGGCCAAAAAAAAAAAAAAAAAAATTTCAATAGATACTTCACACAAGAAGATATACAAATGGCTATTAAACACTAATAATATTTTTCAACATTAGTCATTAGAGAAATATAAATTAAAGCCACAATGTCACCATAATGGTTAAAATTAAAAAGATTGACAACATCAAATCCTGACAATAATGTGGAGCAACTAAAACTCTCATACATCATTGATAGGAAGGTAAGATGGTACAACAATTTTGGAAAACAGTTGAGCAGTTTCTTACAAAATATAGACCTACCATATGACCCAGAAATTTCAAGCCTAAATAGCTACCCAAGAGAAATGAAAACGTGTCCACAAAAAAGACTTGTACAAGAATATTTATAGCAGCTTTACTCATAAAAGCCAAAAACTAGAGATAACCCAGATGTTCATCAAGAGGAGAGTGGATAATTAAGCTATGTTATAGGCATACAGTAAAATACCACTTAGTAACAACGAAAAAAAAAAAAGAAAGAAAGAAAACCACCTACCGATACTGCAACAACTTGGATGAATCTCAACATCATACTGAGGGAAAGAAAGAAGCCTTAACAAAAGAATGAAGTTATGGAAAAGGCAAAACTAATTTATGGAGACAAAAATCAGAACAATACTAGCCCCTGGTTGAGCTGAGTATTAGGAGTATGTAGACAGGGGTTGTTGAGGTGGGGATTGACAGGATGGGGCATGAGGAAGATTTCTGGGATGGTTGTAGTGCTCTAGATCTTGACAGGGGGTTGGAATACACAGTTGCAGGCATTGGTTAAAGTCATCAAATAATGCACTTAAGTTTTGTGCATTTTATTGTGTATAAATTTTATGTAAAAATATAAATAAATGACATGCGTGCTGAAATGGTTTAGTGTGAAGTATAGTGATGTTTGAAATGTACCCCAGTGTATCCCTGGAGAGAGAGAAAGGGAGAGAGAGAGAGATGCTCTAGATTTTTAGGGGGAGAATAGCTGGAGGTATGAGTAGATAGGAGGCAAATTATGGAGGGTCTTAAAAGCCATGTAAAGGAGTTTAAAATTCATTATAAGGAATTAGAGACCAACTGAATGGTTTTGGGTAGGGCAGTGACATGATGAACTTGATATTCTGTTTGTGGTATGGAGAATGGATCCAGGCAGGGACAGAAAACAGGCAAAAACAGTAAAGGAGGGGGGATTGTAGACTGGATAACAGCAGCAGCAGTGAGGATACATTCAAGTGATAAGTGGGAGTGAGAACTGGGGGTTGACTGGATTTGGGGCTGAAAAAGAAATAATCTGTAATAAAAGGACAAGAAATTATAAAACAAATGAAAAACAATTCTTCCTACAACTCATAAACAGGAAGACAAAAAAAATTTTTTCAAAATGGGCAGCAAAAGATTTGAACTAGCATTTCTCCCAAGAAGGTATATAAAGTACATGAAAAGAAGTCCCACTCCATTACTCACTGGAGAAATGCAAATTGTATTAGTCTGTTCAGAGTACCATAATAATATCACAAACTGAGTGGCTTAAGCAATAGAAATTTATTTTCTCACAGTTCTAGAGGTGACAGTCCAAGATCAAGATGCCAGCATGGTGGGTTTCTGGTGAGGTCTCTCTTCCTGGCTTGTTGACGGCTGCCTTCTTGTTGTGTCTTCACGTGGCCTTTCCTTTGTGCATGTGTGGACAGAGAGAAATCAAGCTTTCTGGTGTTTCTTCTTATAAAGGCATGAATCCTTTCAGATCCTTATGACCTCATTTAAACTTAATTACTTCCTTAGAGGTCCTCAGAGTTGTAAGATGTAGTCATATTTCCCACTCTGGAGACTAAAGTCAATGGTCAGGGCAAGCAGAAAGAGACAGAGAGAACTACGTGGATTCCTAGTCTTGGTTTGCAGCAGTTCTTGAAGCCTAGCTGCTTTGTTTTGTCTGTTCAACCATTCTTTTGATTCCATGGGCCAATAAATCTTCCCTTTTGCTAATGCTAATCAGAGCTGTGTTATTGCTACCAACAAAATAATCCTAATGTCGATGAAACAACTGAGGCTCAGAGGGATCCAAGATTATAGAGCTAGGATTTATACTCAACACTAATTCCAAAACTGGTATGTATATATATACCACCATAGATTTAATTGGCCTGGGGAAGACTTAGAGAGGATGATACATTCATGGAGCTGATGTTACAAACTGTTAACCACCTGAGGATAGGAACAGACTGACATCTTTTTCTTTATGCCCTAACACAGCCTGACCCCCAGGAGGCACTTGACAAATGTTTGTTGGAAAGAAAAAATGGAAACGATTACCCAGCAAGCAGTGAGCTCCCCAACGTTGGATGTATTTGAACAAGGGCAGGACGTTGTGTGTCTGAGATGCTATAGAAGCAACTTCTATTCAAGGAAGTAAACAGGAGATATCCAAATCTCTTTCCTTTTTAAGAATGCATGATTATAAGAAAACAGTCATTTTACCTTTCTTTCCCCTTGCCTGGAGCATACTAGATAATATCCAAAGAGTTCATATGGGTGGTTTTGACTCTCAGAGAAAAGGAAGGAAGGAAAGAAAGAAACAGCAATCCTTGGGTCTTCCAATCCAAGCTTTCCCTCTCTTCCAGGTTACCTCCCATCCCAAACCAACCGCAGACCCCTGGGGAGTGTCACCTGTGTCAGAAGGCTGACATCCACGGGCACAGAAGTATTGTGTGGGTTCATTAGAGCATTGCTTCTCAAATTTTAAAAGTCACCTAGGGGTCTCATTAAAATGCAGCTTCTGACTCAGCATGTCTGGGGTGGAGGCTAAGATTCTGCCTAATAATTTCCCAGGTGACGCCGATGCTGCTGCTTCTAGCTGGTCTACTGACTGCACATTTAGTAGCAAGGCCTGAGAAGATCTCCAATGACAGAAACTGTTAAATCCTTGAAGTACACTAACTGACTTACTTCAAGAAAGAGGCAGAATAAAGGGGACTCTGGAGCATTCCATAAGTTCAATGATGTATCAGTAACTTCAGAGAACAGATTTAACACTGCCGTGGGGCATCACATCAGGGAGACAGCAAGAAAGCCAGATTGTCAGAACACACAGAGTTAGAGAGGAGGAGTAATGCATAACAGGGAACCTAACTGCTACTTTAACGTTTCACAGCAAAGATATTTCAAACAATCATGGCCAACAGAAGTAAGAAAATGGTGTTGCTTTACTTCCCTCAGTTCCCTGGTTCTATGCAAGAATTCCAGGCCTTTCGGCACTAATGAAGTTTTATCTCCAACCCGACATTTAAATCACTTGCTAATGTGAATCTTCAAGCCTCAAGAGCTCCATCTGGGCTCCCTAGAAGAACCAGGCCAAGGGGAGAGCTCTGCCAAAACAAGTTTGATTGTAACATGTCCCACCTCCCTTCTCTCCTGATTTGCAGGAAATGGGGCTAAAGACAGAAATCTTATTGCCATCAGCGTGAATTTTAAGTCATACACATGTAGATTAATCCTGCCTCTGCCCTTTACCAGCTTTGTGACCTTTGCCAAGCAACTTCTCCCCTCTGAGTCTTAGATTCCTCCTCTATAACGTGAGAAAACAATGGCAATGACTACCTCTCTCCATAACGCTACTTACACCATCAGCATTTGTAGGGGAATTGGTTGATGCTGTTGTAGTTAAAAATAACAGTTTACTTTATATACATACTTTGTATTGTGGGGAATTTTTTATGAAAGATAAAACTATGAAGATATTTATAGAGACTCCTAAAAAAAAAACCATGAAGTCACTTTAAAAAAAATTCTTCCATGTCATGTATGGTTATAAGGTAAAGAGAACATTTCTTAGAACAAATACTCCTGCATATTAAATGAGTGGTCATCTTCCAGGACATCCCTTTGACAGTTTAGGCCAGTCATTCACAGCTGGATCTTTGGGAGAGGGGATGGTCAGAGCCTTCTCAATTTAAACATACCCCTCCCTCCACAAAATTCTGATGCCTTTTCTGCCCCGTACTAACCTTTGTATCTATTGATGCAACCATTATGCCAAGCATTTGGGGGCTTCCTTTCTTGGTAACCTCTGGCTCCTGCTGGCCACGCAACAAAAACGGTCACATTATTTTGTCTTTAACCAAATATGCTCTTCTCCAGCTAGATCACTCATCTTATTCACCAGATTTGGCTCCACATAGGTTTTGACTGTTTCCAACTAAGTTCTTCCACTTTGAGGATATACAAGTGAATATCCTAATAGCCCTGAATACACTTGCCAAGAAAAACAGTTCACTCTAAAGTAGAATTCGTGTGTGATATCCTCTTCTACTTGATAACAGCCATAGAGAGTTACGGACTGAATTGTGTCCCTCCTCCATCCCTGCAAATTCATCTGTTGAAGTCTTAACCCCCAATTGTGATGGTATTTAGAGGTGGGGTCTTTGGAAGGTGATTAGGATTAGATGAGGGTGGGGCCCTCATGATGGGCTTAATACCTCATACAAAGAGGAAGGGACACAAGATCTCTCTCTCTCCCCCACCCCTCCCTAATGTGCACTCACCAAGGAAAGGCCATGAGAGAACACAATGAAAAGATGGTAGTCTGCAAACCAGGAAAGCGTCCTCACTGACACAGAATCTGTCACCACCTTGATCTTGGACCTTGCAGCCCCCAGAACCACGTGAAATAAATGTTTGTTGTTTAAGTCACTGAATCTATGGTATTTTGTTATAGTAGCCTGAACTAAGACATAGAGTTTTCAACTACTAAATCTGTCAATGAATAAAAAGTAACTCTGACCTGAAAGGAATGCTGGGTATGGTTCTTATGTTCTCTGGGTCACAGCTGTGGGCTCCTGTGAAGATATTTATTTATTAACAGCCGTCCTCTTTTTCCCTCCTACATACAGGGTGGTGGGTTTCTAAGAGCTTTGGAGAGGTTTATTTTTGTCTATTGAGTGGATAAAAGACATTAATGAAACCATTTGGGACTTCAGGGACTGGCCTTCACCCACAGAAGTCAAGGGGAGGCAAGCGTGAGTGACCATTGATTATTAAATGTCCTCTAAGCAAAGGAGCATCACCGGACTGGACTGATGGGCATTTAAGTGTGTGGAAAGTAGGGACAGTGCCATATATGCATTATGTATAAAGAAGCACCCCAGCTTTCTTACACAAAACAATTAATGAAATCACTTTGTGAAAATGTAGACCTCCCCCTCCCCCACTTGACTACCAGCTGGTCCAGCCTTTGAACATATAGCACCACGTTATGATGGCTCCAAAAATTTGGGTCAGCACAATGTTTAAACTCTTAAGTGGAATCACTAATCTCCATTAATCTGACTGTAAAGATGAGAAATAATGCTTAATACAAAAGCATAAGAGTTGGTAATGCATGTTCCTCTGACAGGCTGCCTTAATACACACCAACTCCCGCCCAAAGAGCAGAGTCTTCGGAATTGCATCTGACCACTCAAAATCTATTCCTGAACCTTCCTGGAATTCTCTTCATACAAGACAACAGGACCCTAGGGAGCATCCACCATGATGTCCACAACGACATTCATTCCATGGGACTTCTAGCACTCCATGCCCCTACCCACTACCATCCTCTCTTTCAAATGGGCAGCACAACAGTGAATAAGTGCTGAGTTTATGGCTTGACAGAGCTGTTACCCTGTCACTGGCCCAGATGGCCATAAGCTGAGTGCACCAGTAGGTTCAGTAGATGCTTCACACCTATGTGACACTCATTCTGGCTGGCACATAAGGGAAACATGATGGAGTTCTTTTCCTGGTGGGGACATTTTGGGACTTTGGGAAGTCCCAACTACAGAATAAGTGCTTCTCATTTTCCTCATCCCTCCTCAGCCTTACTGCTCCTTCCTCTGGGTCATTTTCTCAAACCATAGTCCATGAAACCACCTACCGGAGAATCACAAAAGCTGTGGTTAGAAATTGACATTCCTGGGCCCCTCCCCTAGAACTACTGAATCAGGATCTCTCAGGTGGGACTCAGGAAAACCACATTTTAAACAAGATGTACCAGTGAGACTTAAGCACAAAATGTTAGAAACACTATCTAAATTTTGTAAAGTTCTTACAGGAGCCCAGCCAAAAAATGGCCATGCATGAGATAATCCAGCCCCAGCACAGTGATTTTGGACTGGAAATTCCCATAGTGTGGTTCCCAGGCAAGCTCTTAAAGCAAAAGTTAACATGTATCAAGTGGAAAAACATGTACAGACCCAGGACATAGAAAGGCTGTGACATCTGTTTTTAGTAGCCACTGTTACTATAGTCTTCCTTTTGTCCTATCAAAGTAACAATTATTGAGTGCTCACAATGTGCCCAGTGCCATTCTAAGTGCTTCATATGTATTAACTCACTAAAATCTCATAACATTCTATGAATAGAACTTTAACTATTAGCCCTCATGAGGGGAGAGTGAAAAGCTTCAGAGAGGAGGTGACATTTAATTGGACTATGAAGGATTGGTGGAAAGATATCATCTTTCACACCTCACTTATTAATTCAACTGCCACCAGGCAGGATCCTCACTGCCATTTTATGCCTCCATAAAAACCACTAACTCCCTAGAAATAAGGGATAACAATGTTTGGGTTGGCTATTGACACCATGAATTACAAGGCTGACTTCTTATATGGGTTCCTGAATTGTAATTAACCATTTGGACTCTTGTCCTAACCCAAAGAATGACTCCTTTTGTGGAAGTCATTCCACAGAGAGGCTGGCTGCCCACTCTATGCACAGGTAAAGCCATCTCTGTCTGCGTTTTCCGATGAAACTGAGCTGTGGCAGGAGCCAGAAAAAACGAGGCTCAATTCATGAACGTTAGAACCCAGATCAATGGTCTCCTTTCCAACAGAATTCACATGTATGGTAGCCATTGTCTTTAACTGTCAGGCCCAGACCTCTCCCCACCCTACTGGTAACAGATCCTAAGCCCAGAAGTTCTACAGTAGACTAGTGATGGCTCCATCCTCTTGACTGGAGTGGGGACAGCAGCCACAGAGACCAAGGATGGGCTTGTGACCCAAGGAAGGATCAATCAGAATCCTTCCCTGGGGTCTCCTGGCAGAAAGCACTAAAAAATTGTGAATCTAGGGGTCCCCACAGCAGAAATCTCTATCCCATGGAGAAATCTGTCTGCATTAAAGAGTGAAGTCAAACAAGAATGAGAGAGACAAGGATTTCCCTGGTGGTCCAGTGGGTAAGACTCTGCACTCCC
>NW_020185330.1:0-2252 GCF_003031525.2 Neophocaena asiaeorientalis asiaeorientalis
TCTCCCGTTGCAGAGCACAGGCTCTGGATGCACAGGCTTAGTGACCATAGCTCACAGGCCCTGTTGCTCCATGGCACATGGGACCTTCCCGGACCAGGGCACAAAATCGTGTCCCCTGCATCGGCAGGTGGACTCTCAACCACTGCGCCACCAGGGAAGCCCAAGCCAGGTATTCTTGGAGTCTCCTTGTTTTCCTCCTTCCCCCTCACTCCTCCTCTCTGATCATTAACAAGCATTATTTATTTTAGCTTTAAGTCAGGTGTTCTTAAAACTTTTTCATCATTAAACCTCTTGGCAATATGGTAAGGACTTTGGATTGCTCCTCAGAGTAATGCTTTTTAATGCAAAACCAAAAGGCAAAGTGAGGAAAAAAACAAAGCTGGAGGCATAACCCTTCCAGACTTCAGACTATAGTACAAAGTTACAGTAATCAAAACAGTGTGGTATTGGCACAAAAACAGACATATAGATTAGTGGGACAGAATAGAGAACCCAGGGCTTCCCTGGTGGCGCAGTGGTTGAGAGTCCGCCTGCTGATGCAGGGAACACGGGTTCGTGCCCCGGTCCGGGAGGATCCCACATGCCGTGGAGCGGCTGGGCCCGTGAGCCAGGGCCGCTGAGCCTGCATGTCCGGAGCCTGTGCTCCACAACGGGAGAGGCCACAACAGTGAGAGGTCCATGTACCAAAAAAAAAAAAAAAAAAAAGAATAGAGAACCCAGAAATAAACACACGTACCTACCATCAATTAATCTATGGCAAAGGAGGCAAGAATATACAATGGAGAAAAGATAGTTTTTTCAGTAAGTGGTTTTGGGGAAGCGAGACAACTACATGTAGCTCAATGGAATTAGAACACTCCCTCACACCATATACAAAAATAAACTCAAAATGGTTTAAAGACCTAAATATAAGACATGACATCATAAAACTCCTAGAAGAGAACATGGGCAAAACATTCCCTGACATAATCACAGCAATATTTTCTTAGATCAGTCTCTCTTACTTTTCTTTGATCAGAAGAAATAAAAGCAAAAATAGACAAATGGGACCTATTCACAATTACTTTTGCACAGCAGAGGAAACCAGAAACAAAATGAAAAGACAACCTATGAGAGATACTTACAAATGATGTGACTGACAAGGGGTTAATATCCAAAATATACAAACAGCTCATATAACTCAATATTGAAAACACAAAAAACCCAATCAAAAAATGGGCAGAAGACCTAAATAGACATTTTTCCAAAGAAGACATACAGATGGCTAAGAGGCACATGAAAAGATACTCAACATCACTAATTATTAGAGAAATGCAAATCAAAACTACAGTGAGGCATCACCTCACACTGTTCAGAATGGCCATCATCAAAAAATCTACAAACAGTAAATGCTGGAGAGGGTGTAGACAAAAGGGAACCCTCCTGCACTGTTGGTGGAATGTAAACTGGTGCAACCACTATGGAAAATAGTATGGAGAGGAGATCGTAGGGAAGATGGTGGAAGAGTAAGACGCGGAGATCACCTTCCTCACCACAGATACACCAGAAATACATCTACACGTGGAACAACTCCTACAGAACACCTACTGAACGCTGGCAGAAGACCTCAGACATCCCAAAAAGCAAGGAAGTCCACACGTACCTGGGTAGGGAAAAAGAAAAAAGAATAAAGAGAGACAAAAGGATAGGGACAGGACCTGCACCAGTGGGAGGGAGCTGTGAAGGAGGAAAGGAAGCCCCTTCGCGGGCGGAGACTGCGGGTGGCGCAGGGGGAAGCTTGGGAGCCGCGGAGGAGAGTGCAGCAACAGGGGTGTGGAGGGCAAAGCGGAGCGATTCCCGCACAGAGGATAAGGGCCGACCGGCACTCATCAGACCGAGAGGCTTGTCTGCTCGCCCGCCGGGTCAGGTGGGGCTGGGAGCTGAGGCTCGGGCTTCGGTCAGAGCGCAGGGAGAGGACTGGGGTTGGCAGCGTGAACACAGCCTGCAGGGGGTTACAGCACCACGGCTAGCCGGGAGGGAGTCCGGGGAAAAGTCTGGACCTGCCAAAGAGGCAAGAGACTTTTTCTTCCCTCTTTGTTTCCTGGTGCGTCAGGAGAGGGGATTAAGAGCGCTGCTTAAAGGCGCTCCACAGCCGGGCGCTGCGGCTAACAGCGCGGATCCCAGAGACGGGCATGAGATGCTAAGGCTGCTGCTGCCGCCACCAAGAAGCCTGTGTGCGAGCACAGGTCACTATACACACCCACCTCCCGGGA
>NW_020185330.1:2433-2940 GCF_003031525.2 Neophocaena asiaeorientalis asiaeorientalis
GTCCTGTCTGAGCAAAGAACAGACGCCCTCCAGCGACCTACACGCAGAGGCGGGGCCAAATCCAAACCTGAGCCCTGGGAGCTGTGAGAACAAAGAAGAGAAAGGGAAATCTCTCCCAGCAGCCTCAGAAGCAGCGGATTAAAGCTCCACAATCAACTTGATGTACCCTGCATCTGTGGAATACATGAATAGACAACGAATCATCCCAAATTGAGGAGGTGGAATTTGAGAGCAAGCTTTATGAATTTTTCCCCTTTTCTTCTTTTTGTGAATATGTATGTGTATGCTTCTGTGTGAGATTTTGTCTGTATAGGTTTGCTTCCACCATTTGTCCTAGGGTTCTATCCGTCCTTTTTATTTATTTATTTTTCTTCAAAAATTTTTTTGATTTTTCTTAATATTTTTTATTTTAATAACTCTATTTTATTTTATCTTACTTTATTTTACTTTACTTTATCTTCTTTCTTTCCTTCCTTCCCTCCCTCCCTCCCTCCTTTCTTTCTTTCT
>NW_020185330.1:3048-3962 GCF_003031525.2 Neophocaena asiaeorientalis asiaeorientalis
AAAAAAATGTCATGAAGAACCTAGGGGTAAGACAGGAATAAAGACACAGACCTACTAGAGAATGGACTTGAGGATATGGGGAGGGGGAAGGGTAAGCTGTGACAAAGCGAGAGTGGCATGGACATATTTACACTACCAAATGTAAAATAGATAGCTAGTGGGAAGCAGCCGCATAGCACAGGGAGATCAGCTAGATGTTTTGTGACCACCTAGAGGGGTGGGATAGGGAGGGTGGGAGGGAGGGAGACGCAAGAGGGAAGAGATATGGGAACATATGTATATGTATAACTGATTCACTTTGTTATAAAGCAGAAACTAACACACCATTGTAAAGCAATTATACCCCAATAAAGATGTTAAAAATAAATTAAAAATAAAAAGTAAAAAAGGAAAAAGGAAAAGAAAAAAAAAAGCGTTGGCTATGGGGGCGGGGGCAGAGTTTAGGCCGTGGTGGGGAGTTGTGGAACTTAGGCAGGGGCGGGACCTCCGCCTCACTTCTTGAGTTACCCAAGGTTACCAAGGTTTAGAGGCGAGGGCTCTGGAGCCTCAGTTCAAATCCTGGCTCCAATGCCCTTCAGCGCATGGCTTTTGAAAAATCCCTCCACCCTTCTGTGTCTCAGGGACCTCAGCTTTAAAATGGAGCCACAGGAGTACTTGCCCTGCAGGGTTGTGAGACGTAAGTGATATACATGTGAAAGGTTCAGAGCAGGGCCATGGTGTACCTAAAAGCTCAATAGCAGAGGGACCTTGTTATTATTTCACTTTTCCTTCAGGGGAATATCCTTCCTCCTGCTCTCTGCTTCTCCAGCTGGTCCTTTAACACTCAGCTCAGGCATTTCCTGTTCTTGGAAAGTTTCACGACCAGGGCTGGGCGGTGCTGGGCCCTGGGCTCTATGCCCGCGGCCCCCCCCCCC
>NW_020185330.1:4037-43392 GCF_003031525.2 Neophocaena asiaeorientalis asiaeorientalis
CTCACCTCTTGCCTTTGTTCTGCTCGAGAATGTGTGGTCCTCCCTGCAGGGACTGTGGCTCCTTCCCTTCTAACCCAGGAACTGTCTAGAGCCAGGCACAGGGCAGCTGTTCAGCAAGCGTTTGGAGGCTGAATGGATTAAAGAGCAAATACAAATCAAAGGACAAAGAGTTAAAGAAGAGCTGGCTCTCTTCCTCTCTCCTGACAATTTGCTTTTCAAAGTATTGTACAACACACAGACTTATCTTACTGTTTCTCTGAGTGATCCTGTCTGTGTTGAGACCTTTCCTGGCCAATTCTTGGGCCTGATAGCATCGAGTTTCTGAAAAAGAAAGGGGAAAAGTAGTGTATGGGTGGGAGGGGTGTGCGGAATGCTGGGTGGAGGAAGGAAGCCCTCAGCCTGCTCTCAGGAAATGGGTGTCTAGGGACACCAGAGCCGTTTAACACTCTTAACAAAGGGGACTTCAACAGGAGGAGCAAGAATTTAAGCATATTTTTAAGAACAGAAGAAAAAACCCTACTGGGTGGAGTCCTGCCTGAGGGCACGGCCAACAAGGCACGGCCTTGACTGTAGTGAGAGCTGTCCTCATTCTTTTCTTTTTGAGCATAACAAAATAATTCACTTCTTGGGAAAAGATTAGACAATACAGAAGGGTAGAAAATAAGAACGCATAACAGCCTCATCCCCCAGTCCTACTCCCCACAGGTAACCTCTGCTTCCGTGCAGATTTTAAAATACACACAGGGACACAAGCAGTCACATGTCTCTAGGGCTGCAACCATGCTCTAAAAAGCAGAATCGTAAAATAGGTCTAGATTTGCCCAGAGAGATACTGGATGGAAATACTGCAATAAACATGCTTTTTTCCCCCCCGCTTCTAATAGTGGAAGAAAGAAACTATTGAAAATAGAACACATACAAGGAACCCTTTTTATCTGAGAAGGCTTGTGGTGTGGGAGCAGAGGGGAAGCAGGCTCTGGAGTTTGAGTCCAGGTTCTGCTCTTCCTGTTGGCTTCTCAGCAGGTGAGAACCAGGTGAAATGCCCCATTACTCAGAGTAGTGAGAAGGGCCTGGCATCTCAGGATGCTCAAGAAAATGAGGCCGCCTTGCCTGGGCCTGAGATCGTTTGGTTTATTTCTTTTTAAGGTTTATTTATTATTTATTTTATTATTATTATTTTATTCATTTTTGGCTGCGTTGGGTCTTAGTTGCGGTATGTGGGAATCTTTCATTGTGGTACGGGCTTCTCTCTAGTTGTGGCTTGCGGGTTTTCTCTTCTCCAGTTGTGGTGAGCAGGCTCCAGTGCATGTGGGCTCAGTAATCGTGGCCCGCAATCTTAGTTGCCCGGCAGGCATGTGGGATCTTAGTTCCCTGACCAGGGATCGGACTGGCATCCCCTGCATTGCAAGGCGGGTTCTTTACCACGGGACCACCAGGGAAGTCCCCATGGTTTGGTTTAGAAATGCCTGGATTGGAGATCTTCAGGGGAGGATGGAGGGCTGACTGCTGCAAGGCCGGGCTGGGGAGCAGGAATCTCAGCCCCCTGCAACCTCTTCCCCCCCCTCCCCTTTAAAGCTACCATCACTCTTCCAACTTGTGATGGCCAAAGGCAAGGGGAAGCACAACACCTGTAGGCTTGGGCTTTGGAAAGCAGAAGCAACAGCTGTGCGAGGGGGAAGCCCCGGAGCAGGAGGGCAGCCCTGGCTGAGCCTAAAAATAAAACCCGGCCTGACAGCCTGCCAAAGGCCTCCTGTCGGGCACAGCGAGAGGGGCTGTCCTGGCGGCTCCTGGCCAGGCTGTTCTGGGGCCACGTGGGGAAGAGCCCAGACTCTCCTCCCCCCGCCCCCCCCACCATTCCCCAACGCTGCCTTCGGGAGGACCAGCCTGCCCTCAGTAAACACCCCTGCAATCTCCGGCTTTGCTTATAAGCCTGTCTCACTGCCACCCCGTTTTGGGGTGTGATGGTGGATTGGCTGGGGTACCTTTGTTTACAAAATCTCCTTCCAGCAGTGAAAGCGAACCCGGTACTGATCCTTGTTCTTCTGGTTTTAGGTAGACGGGGATGAAATGAACCTGTCCTTGGAGAAGAAGAGGAAGTGCCGCCGCGTCCCCCTACTTAAAAAGGAGCCCTTGGGCTTCCCTGGTGGCACAGTGGTTGAGAGTCTGCCTGCCGATGCAGGCGACACGGGTTCGTGCCCCGGTCCGGGAAGATCCCACATGCCGCAGAGCGGCTGGGCCCATGAGCCATGGCCGCTGAGCCTGCGCGTCCGGAGCCTGTGCTCCGCAACGGGAGAGGCCACAACAGTGAGAGGCCCGCGCACCAAAAAAAAAAGAAAAGAAAAGCCCTTGCCACCGACTTGCTCTGCGTCGTCAGCGCCAGGCCACAGTGGGCTCTCTACACAGGCGGGCCTTGTGACCTTCCGCACCACCCAGGGCTTGCTTTCTGTGCCCCCGACGTTGGGATATCTTACTCCGCCACCCCTCCCCCCCGCTTCAACTTGGACTGGTCAGGAGGAAGTTTCTCAGCTTTAAAATGATCAAAGTCCCAAATGGATTGAAAAAGATCATTGTCAATTGAAAAAGCAAAAACATTTGGGAAGGACAAATATTAAGCACTCGTGGGGAGCAGAAAACGTATGCCAGGAGAGTAAATTCTTCTAATATTTATTTTTTATTTTTATTTGTTTTCGGTACGCGGGCCTCTCATTGCTGCGGCCTCTCCCGTTGCGGAACACAGGCTCCGGACGCGTAGGCTCAGCGGCCATGGCTCACGGGCCTAGCCGTTCCGCGGCATGTGGGATCCTCCCGGACCGGGGCACGAACCCGTGTCCCCTGCATCGGCAGGCGGACTCTCAACCACTGCGCCACCAGGGAAGCCCTAATATTTAATTTTAAGGTTAAAAAAAAAGTGTTTCTGTATGGTTTAAATGATTTCAAATAGAGCTTGGCAGCATCTCAATGTCTAGAGTCAAATTTTGTGGTTCAAAAGTGTCACCATTGCTATGTCTCCTCATCAGCTCACTGCTGCCCCCGCGTGTCTTATCTAAACATCACAACACAATTTTCTGTTCTGCAAGTAGATGGTGGAAACCCTCCACCAGTCGGTTTGATCCCATGACAATAGACGGTACAGAATTAAAGCAATGTTCTAGCTTGTTAGTGAGAGCTGTATAACCCAGTTGAGTTTCCAACAAGTCTTTCATTTTGGAAGACATCATTATATAGTCTCTCTCTCTCTCTCTGTTTTTTAATTCATTGTGCTTTTGCTGAAGGGATAAATTTTATCCTTAGAGGGAGTGGTTATGATTATATTAGCGATATAAGCCCTACTAAGGAGGCCCCCTTCCAGAGAAACCAAATTATTTATTTATTGATGTGCATTAGATTTATTTTATAGCGTTCAATAGAAATCCTGTATTCAGGATGATGGAAAGTTTGCATAAAGAGTCTCCGATGTGAGATAATTTCTGATACAGGGCTCAGACAAACATAGATCAAAGTGCAGCCTCCTTGTGCCCACCTGGTACCTTTTGTCTTCAGTGGAGAGATTGGATCCCCATTTTGATGTGGACTAGGCTGCCTCTGTGGGTCTGTATTAAGCACCAGTTCTTCCTGCTTCTGGTTCATTTATGTAGTTTATGTGAGTTGCTTCTTGCTTCATAGAAACTAGGGCCATAAAGAATATCATGTTGCCGTGGGTGGAATTTGGAAAATGGCTTCTATCCTGAATAGATTAAGAGGCTGCTACCTTTTGCAGAAAGGTAGCAACAGTCTCCTCCTCAACCTGCATGGAGGAGATGGCCACTTGCTTCCAATACTCATCCCGGAATCTTCCTATACTGCAATGGCAGCCTTGGTGTCACTTCCCAAAGTCACCTACTAAAGCAGCCTTCTGTGGTTCCTGAGTGCATATCTATGAATCTTATTGATCGTTCACTGTTTAATCCAGGTATAGCTCTGAGGGAGTGGGCTCAGCTTTTACCTCCTTCAAAACAATCAAACAAGTTTGGTCAAATTCAGTGCCCACCTAGGACACACTGGGGCAGATTCTCTTAGACCCAACACCATGTCTACCCCCAAAGGAAAGTTGTGAAAGGCATGGTCTGAATGGGCAGCCAGGGTTACTGAAAAAAGAGCTGTTGGTGGCATGTTCATCGTTTCGTAATTCCTTCACTCACCGATCCTGTGAACTAAGGTCTAGATCAGCTTTAGCTCCCTGGAGGGGAAGGCAGAAACTGTGGGATACAAACTGAGATACAAGTCCAATGTTTCTGGGCCATTTAAGTTGCTCTGGCCAAAATATATCCTGTATCTCCTGTGATATCCAGTTTTGGTGCATCTGTAGACATTTAACTGTAAGAGACAAGGTGCCAGGCAATGTCTTGCAAAGGCAGCAGGGAACCCCAGCAGCAGAGGCTCCAGAATTTCCATATAGAAGGAGCTCTCGGGTAACTATCTTTGACTGAATGTGAGTGCCGGAGGGAATGTCTTGAGACTGCATTTGCCTTTAAGCACACTGTTTTAATTGTGCCTTTAACAGAGGTGGCTCTGGGGGCTGTTGATGGAGCTGCCTACTGAACTTCCATTGAAGAGAATCAGTTGGTCAGTCCTCCAATTTTTCAAATATTAGGCTCTTTCTATGTATAGAGACCTGGTGAGAAGTGTTTTATCAGTCTAGGTTGAAGTCACTTCAACAGAGCAAGAGATCTGTTGACTGTTTAACAATTTTAGACGTTTCAGAGTAGGCAGGCCAATGCCACCAAGACTTGAGGCTTAGCAGCTCAGCCTGGAGGGGTCCACTTCCCTCAGTGTCCTCAGGAGGGAAGCAGCAGAGGACCTGGAGCTCAAGCTGACCTTTGGCCTTGTGCCCTTGCCTTTGCCACTGACCTCTGCTGTGTCCACCCTCCCTGCCACTGTCCAGCTGGGACTGTGCTGCTTCGATTGCTGTATGTGTGACCGTAGAGGAGCAGGGGTGGGTCAGGGCTTAGTGGGAGTTTTTTGAAGCTACAGGATAAATGTAGTATATCTTCTTGGATTATTGATTTTACTTAAGGGCTGGGGGAAATGTACAGTTCTATAAGAGAAATAATGATAAAGAGTGTGAATTAGTTAGGATTGAGTTCAGCTGGAAGTAACAGAAAACTCCAAAAAACCAGTGGCTTAAGGAAAATGGAAGTTTCTTTCTTTTTTCTATTCAGGAGTTTGACAAGTAGTCAGTTCAGGGCTGGTAAGGCCTTTTCAGGGCAGGGACATGGGCTCTCTGCTTGCTGTTTGGCCTTGGGTAGCTTCCATCCTCAAAGACATTTCATGGTCCAAGATAGCTGCTGGAGAAGTAGCCTTTAAATTTGTATCCAGAGAGCAGGAAAGAAGAAAACATGCCCTTTAGGGACATTTCCAGAAGCCACATCTATCACCCCCTTTATGTCACATAGCCACAACTATCTGCAAGGGAGGTTTGGAGAAGTGGTCTTTATCGCAGGCAGATATATGCCATCTAAAAGTTGATAGTCCTTTGGCTGCAAAAGAAAGGAAATTGAGATTGGGGGTCATTTTAAACAAACTCCCAGGTGATGCTGATGCTGCTGGTCCATGGACCACACTTTGAGTAGCCAAGGACACAACCTCCATGTGCTGGCCCCTGCCTACCCGACTTTGTCTCCTATCTCTTCCCACTGTCGCTGGGCTTCTGGCTGGGTCTTGAACACTCAAGCCTCTGTTCTCACCTGGGTGACTTTGAACTTACTATTTCCTCTGGTTGGAAGTCTGCTCTCAAGTCTTGTCACTAAGATCTCAGATAAAATAGTTTCTCTATGACCTGATCTCATTTTGGTAGCACTTGTCTGAATTTTCGTCATGTATTTATTTGTTTATATGATTGTATTTTTGTCTTCCCCCTCTAGAATGTCAGTATCATGGGAGCAAGGAAGATATCTGTCTTGTCAACACTGAATCCCAGGCACTTAGAATGGTACTAAGCACATATGCTCAAAATGTCTGTAGAATAAATGAAGAATAATGAAGAGTCTCCCTAACCATAATGCTAGTTCTTGAGATCAGGGGCCTGATCTTATATTTCTGCTCTCTCCCACAGTGCCTAGCAGTACCTAGCAGTACTCCCACAGTACCTAGCAGTACTCCGACAGTGCCTAGAAGTACCTAGCAGTACTCACACAGTACCTAGCAGTACCTAGCAGTACTCCCACAGTACCTAGCAGTACTCCGACAGTGCCTAGAAGTACCTAGCAGTACTCACACAGTACCTAGCAGTACCTAGCAGTACTCCCACAGTACCTAGCAGTACTCCGACAGTGCCTAGAAGTACCTAGCAGTACTCACACAGTACCTAGCAGTACCTAGCAGTACTCCCACAGTACCTAGCAGTACTCCGACAGTGCCTAGAAGTACCTAGCAGTACTCACACAGTACCTAGCAGTACCTAGCAGTACTCCCACAGTACCTAGCAGTACTCCGACAGTGCCTAGAAGTACCTAGCAGTACTCACACAGTACCTAGCAGTACCTAGCAGTACTCCCACAGTACCTAGCAATACCTAGCAGTACTCCCACAGTGCCTAGCAGTACCTAGCAGTACTCCCACAGTACCTAGCACTACCTAGCAGTACTCCCATAGCACCTAGCAGGGTATAATACATGCAGTTGGCATTTGATGAATGCTCGTGGAGTGGGATCGCACAAGAGAAGGAATACCCGTCGAATCCTCAGAGGGGTCAAAGGTAGTGCAGGGCATGATGGCTACACTGAGCTGGGAAGTTGGCTCCGGGTGGGGAAGGTGAGAACAAGGCAGTGGACCCTGCGACGGCTTCCACAGTAGACCTTCCAGTCCTGGATTCTTCCTTCCTATCATCATGCAGTTTTATAGATTTGAATCAGAGGATGCCAGAGGGGCCTATCGAGAATACATGCGATGGAAAGATTGGAATTGTGTGGCACTGGACTGGCTGCTGTACAGATAGATTCAAGTTTTGCAATTATTCAATTACTCCTTCATTTACTTAGGAGCCCCTGCTTTGTGCCAGGTGTTATGCTAGGTGCTGGGGATACATGTAGCCTGCGTGCATGATATTTTGTTCCAAACTGGACAAGTAACGTCAAACGCAAGGATTCCTAATTCCTATAGTGCAAGACTGTAGGGTTGCCTGTTAAACACTGTAGACTCTCTGCTTAAAACTTGTTTCTCAGGCCACCTCACAATACTACTCACAGTCACATCTGGATTAATGAGCTGGTGTTTGCTAAGTCGTTTGTGACTGCGGGGTGGGGTGGGCTCCTTTGGGAGTTCCTATCCTCTTTGAGCGGTACCCCCCACCCACAACCTCTTACATTCCTTTGTCTCACACACTATAAGGAAGGGAGGGAATCCCCTGCTGACATCACTTTTCAATTCCTTTTGGTTGGCGGTGAAGTAGAAGAGAGTGGCTGCGTGGCCTCCTCAGGGAGTACATTTGTGTATATATTAGTATTTATTAGTAAGTAAATTTCTATGTTAGTCTGTAAGCCATAAGGCTGATGATTGTCTTTTTAAATGAATGCATTTGAATATGGCTAGGAACCGGACGAAGAGAGTATCAAATACATTCATTAATAAATAATATCAATACTGTGCATTTGTGGGCTGAAAATTTTTTTAACTTCAAAGAAGAGCTTTCATATCTATGATCTCATTTCACACTACATAATAGGATTTTAAAACTCCTTTCTAGGGGCGGGTTGTTCCACGCATGCCCAGCTCGGTTGAGGATAATGCAGACCCGCCTCAGGCTACCCGACACGGCTTTGCAGTCCAAGGTGCACGCAAGTCCAGGTCCCCTTGGATCTCTCCCTGCTTGTTAAAAAACTAAAGGCAAAGATGAAAAAATATGCTAATTTCAAGCTGTGCTGAAAGCACACATACACTCAGGGCATGAACAGGGGAACTAAGGAAGTGAGGCTTTTTTCTGTCTTTGGAGATTCTACAAACTGAGGCATAGATGATGTCAAACTAATGTCTGGCATCCAAAAAGCCCAGAATTGGAAACATTTAGTCTTCTGGAACTGGAAAGTCAGTTCCTGTTTATTTCTCGACAGCTGTGACTTTTTTCCTGTCAACACTTTCTCGATGCATGTGCCTTCATTTTCAAGAAGATATTTTTACATATTCTTCCCTGAGCTTTTAGCTTTTCCTGTATGAATTCCTCTGGAGTAAAAGCCCCATGTCACTGTTTTCCCTAAGGCTGGAACGTGGACCATGAAGCGCCCTTACTCTGAATTTGTTAGAGGATCATTTAAAAAATAACGCAAGTAGAAGAAAAAAAAAATCCTTGGTGATGAGACTCTCCGCACCTCCCAGTCTGTATCGTCCTGAAATCAACCACAGTGTTTCCACTTCACAAGAACTCTGCTGTCACCTTCCCTCCAGTGGACAGAGTAAAGATTGCTTCAGAATCTCCTAGCTGGATATCTAATGAGACAGCAGGACACTGTAGGTGGTGGTAAATTCCTTCACCCTGATTGCTCACAAAGCAGAAATAACTAACCCATGATTAACTATTTTAATTCTTTTATCTTGAAGGGTTAGTGGAAGGACCAATAACCCAGTTTACAACTATCAATTGGTCCCACCACTTTGCCATCACAGCCCTGCCCCTTGGGACACTTTGACACAGGTTTAGTTTCCTACAAGATCCAGGTGCCCTTGGAGAATTAGCCTCACCTTGCCTGCTGTTTTGAGTAAGTGTAGTACATTCTGTGCCTTTGCATGCAGTGGGTGCTCAATAAATACTGAACGAATGCAGCCTAACATCTATCATTTGGTGTCACTGAGTCTCATTTCCTCTACGTAAAATGAGAGTATTGGCAAATGGCTGCTTTATATCTTCCAGTTTGAACATTCTATGGGTCCTTTTGGATAGCCATTTAAAATGATCTCCTGGGACTTCACTGGTGGTGCAGTGGTTAAGACTCCATGCTTGCAATGCAGGGGGCCCAGGGCTCTATCCCTGGTCAGGGAACTAGATCCCATATGTGTGCCGCCACTAAGAGTTCACATGCTACAACCAAGGAGCTGGCGAGCTGCCACTATGGAGCCCGCCTGCCGCAACTAAGACCTGGCGCAACCAAATAAATAAAATAAAATAAAATAAAATATATACTTTAAAAAATAAAATAAATGAGTAGTATTTTTAAAAGCTAATAAAATAATCTCCCATCTCCAAAGCTGTTTCTAAGCAACAGAACAGTACTTCCCTGAACTCGTTGTTTGACCTCTTCAGCCTAAAAAGATGTTTCTCCCTGAGCCTGCAGCATTACATTATCTGTAATACACATTTATTTATTATCTGGTGACACATCTCATGTTGGTATTTAGCTTTTCATCTGTGTAGATCCTGTCCTGTCCTTACAATTAGAGTGTAAGCTTCCCAAGCCAGATACTTTATAAAATGTGCTCTGTAAATATTTGTTAAATAAACAGATATCACAGCAAGAAATCATCCATAGGGAATTTTGGGCCTACGGGAAGCAGAAGAATCAACGGTGAGTCCCAAGTTTGTGGTTTGGGAAACTGGGTGTGTGATGATACTGTTCTTCAAGAGAGAGAATCCTGCAAGAGGAAGAGGTTTGGAGGAGGGTGGGGACGAGGTGAATTTAGTGACAAGCTGCATTCTACACCTCCTTCTTAGAGATTCTCAAAGAACATTAGCCAAGTAACGATTTTGAGACGTGAGATCCTGGACAAAGGAACTTATTTTACTGTGTGTAGCCTAGAGCTCCCCAAATAATTGAACATGATTATGGACACACTGATATAACACAAGAGAAGCAGGGCTATGAAGGAAGCCTGCAGGACAACTAACTTTTAAGGACTGGCAGGAGGAATTTGAAAAGGAGCATCCAGAGATGTAGGAGGGAGTTTTCACCCCTGGCTTTTAATCCTGGCTCACTCCTTCCACAGATACATGGGAAAACCAACTTCCATCTCTTGTCAAGGAACAAGAGAGCCTCTGGGCTATGTCTTGGAAAGCAGGGTTCTTTGGAAGAAAGAAGGCACTCAGGCACTTCTAGTCCAACTCTAATCACTGTCTCTTCTCAAAGAAATCACCTCCTTTGCTAAAAGGAAGCCTGTATCAACATGCTCAAATCCAAGACCATGAGAACAACCCAACATCCATGCTTGTAACTATAATCTAACTATATAACTATATATAGTTATATATGTAACTATAAATTAGATCTGATATAGGCTAAGACAGTACAAAACCTAAACAACATAGAAAAATAAATGATCTGAATAAGTTATCTGACTCACTCCCTGTCTTCTGGAACTATCCTCAAACTTCCCTTTAATGTTGCGTTTCAATCTCAACAGCATCTGTTTTTTTGTGTTTTTGTTTTGTTTTGTTTTCAATATCCCACATCTGTGTATGGAAAGTTGAGAAAGGGTGAAAAGGACAAGAATGGGAAAACGCAAGGTAGTAGTTTATGTAGGGCTCATGCTAGTGGGATTGTACAATGTAGCCACTTTGGAAAACAGTTTAGTAGTTCCGTAAAAAATTAAACATAAAATTAACGTATGACCCAGCAAGGGGTATGGGGTTTCCTTTTGGGGTGAATTAGAGTGTTCTAAAATTAAATAGTGGTGATAAATACACAACTCTGTGAATATAGTAAAACCACTGAACTGTACTTTCAAAGGGTGAATTTTATGATATGTGAATTATATCTCAATAAAGCTATGGACAGAGGATCTGAACTGACATTTTTCCAAAGAAGACACACAGATGGCCAGCAGTGCATGAAAAGGTGCTCAACGTCACTAATCATCAGGAAAATGCAAATCAAAGCCACAATGAGATGTCACCTCATAGCTGTTAGAATGGCTGTTATCAAAAAGGCAACAAATAAAGTGGTAGCAAAAATGTGGAAAAAAGGGAACCCTTGTGCACTGATGTTAGGAATGTAAATTGGTGCAGCCACTATGAGAAACAGTATGGAGGTTCCTCAAAAATTAAAAACAGAACTACCATATGATCCAGCAATTCCACTTCTGGGTATTTATCTGAAGGAAACAAAAATACTAACTCAAAAAGATATATGCACCCCAATGTTCACTGTAGCTTTACAGTAGCCAAGACATGGAAAGAAGCTGTGACCATCAGTGGATGAATGGATAAAGAAAATGTGATACACACATATGTATATATACACAGTGGAATATTACTGAGCCATAAAACGAAGAAAATCTTGCCTTTTGTGACAATGTGGATGGACATTGAGAGCATTATGCTAAGTGAAACGTCAGAGAAAGACAAAAGATAAAGATTTCACTTATATGTGGAATCTAAAAACAAACAAACAAAACCTAAACTCATAGATACAGAGAACAGATTGGTTGTTTCTGCCAGAGGTGGGGATGGGGATGGATGAATGCGTGAAGGGGTCAAAAGATACAAAACAAACTTCCAGTTATAAAATAAATAAATCCTGGAGATGTAAGGTACAGCTTGACTATAGTTAATTACACTGTATTTTATATTTTAAAATTGCTAAGAGAGTAGATCTTAAGAGTTATCACAGGAAAAATAATTGTAACTATGTGTGGTGATGGATATTAATGAGATTTAATATGGTGATCATTTCAAAATATATAAAAATATTGAATCATGTACATCTGAAAATAATATATTATATATCAATTATATCTCAATAAAAAAAGAAGAAAATTCAAGGTGGATAAGTACTCTCTTTTCAAGAAAAAACATTCTCCAAATAATGGAAAATCAGTTACCTGTTGTTGCTAGTTCTTCGTCCCTCAAATGCTTTAACACCAGTGGTTTACCTCCACAGCTGTATGGCAGCTGAGAGACAGTTGTTCTTGTCCCCAGTTCGTTTTCTCTAGAATAATTTGAGGTGGTAAAATTAATCTATCTCTAATGAGATCTCTTTTTCTGCTAGAAGCACAAATAACATTCAACTACTGGTTTCTGACGGATTTGTACCCACAGCTTTGTCTTTCCATTTCTATGACATCAGAAAGGACATGTTTGTTTATGCAGTTTATCTGTACATTTTTTAGGTCACTTTTCTATTTTTTTCTTCACATCTTTATTGGAGTATAAATGCTTTACAATGGTGTGTTAGCTTCTGCTGTATAACAAAGTGAATCAGCTATTCGCATACATATATCCCCATATCCCCTCCCTCTTGCGTCTCCCTCCCACCCTCCCTACCCCACCCCTCTAGGTCATCACAAAGCACTGAGCTGATCTCCCTGTGCTATGCAGCAGCTTCCCACTAGCTATCTGTTTTACATTTGTTAGTATATATAAGTCCATGCCACTCTCTCACTTCATCCCAGCTTCCCCTTGCCCCCCCCACCCCGTGCCCTCAAGCCTGTTCACTACGTCTGCGTCTTTATTCCTGCCCTGCCAGTAGGTTCATCAGTACCAGTTTTTAAAATTCCATACATACGTGTTAGCATACGGTAACAGGAGGCCAAGGGCCTCCTCTGTCCTGCTGGACCCCTAACCGTGGGTGGGTCACGCTGGGTGTAGGAACTCCTCCCTCCCCCAGCCGCCCCTCAGGGGTGCTGGTCCCCTTGGTCTGGCTTTTACTTTTTTTTTTTTTTTTTTGCGGTACGTGGGCCTCCCACTGTTGTGGCCTCTCCCGTTGCGGAGCACAGGCTCCGGACGCGCAGGCTCAGCGGCCATGGCTCACGGGCCCAGCCCCTCCGCGGCATGTGGGATCTTCCCGGACCGGGGCACGAACCCGTGTCCCCTGCATCTGCAGGCGGACTCTCAACCACTGCGCCACCAGGGAAGCCCTGGCCTTTACTTTTGCTCCCCCTTTCCCTCCCTCCCTCCCTCCCTCCCACTCCCTCAGGACCCGAGTGGCTGTAAGGGTCCTCGGTGGGCAGGGGATCAGGCCCGGGATCTCAGCAGGCTCCCAGGGGCCCAAGTGGGCAGGGGAAACCTGGCCACGCTCCCTTTTGATCCTCTGCCCTCTCAATGGTCCCCCACTTTCCCTCTTCGGGCGTGGGATCCCTTCCCCTCCCCCAGCCGCCCCTCAGGGGCACCAGTCCCACTTCTCCTCCCCCTTCAGTCCCCCCATGCCCCAGGTCCTACCCGGTCGCTGAGGGTTCCTCCCGTCCCCTTCGGTGTCCGTGGTCCCCCACCGGTGCCTGGTAGGTGCCCTAGTTGTGAGGAGACGCGAATTCTGCTCCTCCTAGCCCGCCATCTTGACCCCACCCCTCCCCCCCAGGTCACTTTTCTAAAACTCAGCTTTGTTAAGGTATAATTTATGTTTCGTCAAATTCACCTTTGGAAAGTTTCCAATTCAGTGAATTTTGGTGAACGCGTACAGTCATGTAATCACCGACAAACTTGAGATATAGACTATTTCCATCACCCTAAAATGTCCCTTTGTAGTCACCCCGTTTCTCCACATCTAGGCCCTGGCAGCCTTGCCCCCCCCCATCTTACTTGATTTCTGTCCCAAGGGCACTCTTCCATCCCTATTTTGTGTTATCATTTATCTTTAGGTAAGTCTCTCTACCACGCAGGATCCTGCTTTGTATCCCTATAGAGCCAAATGTGGTACCTGGCACCCAAAATGTACTCAGGAAATAGGTGCTTAAAAAATAAATGAATCACTTGTTTTTCAGGTTTTGCCAAATCATTTCAGAGACTCTGCTCTCTGATTTCCAGGATGTGCCGTTTGAAAAGGGGCTATTAATGCTGGGGAAAGATTTCTCCTAGAGTTTTAATTTATACAGTCTTTAAAAAAAAAATGGGCCATAGTTATTTCTAACTTCAGAGATTTTGCTGAGCATTTCAACCATTTCCTTAGACTTGGGACTTACAACTTTGTTAGCTCAACCAGCATGTGGGCCTCTGACCTCTCAACCTGAATAAACAGATGGAAATAGAAGCTGGGACCAAACGCAGCTGCTGCTCTCTCCTCCCCCTGTTCTTGCCATCTCTGATCCCTCCACCTCCACAGGGCATGGCCCAGGGTATCCTCCGGAGCTCCCCTGAATAAGTTCTGTGAGATTCCAGACCCATTTCACGGATGACTCCGGGGGTGGAATCTGACGGTGGCGTAAGGTTTCTCATCATGCAGGGTGTGACCCAGCTGCAGCTGGCTCATCAGGCAGGCTCAGATTCCTCTGGTCCTTCCTCATCTGATTCCTCTTCTATCTTGATGTGCATCCAAAAGTTGACATTCCTAGAGAAACGACAAGAAGAGGTGAACAAAATTCCCCCTTGTCTGACCAGTTATCTGAAATGGCCTAGTTCTCGAAGGGAACTGCCCTTTCTTGAAAGGTGTTGGTGCTTTCCTCTAGACTGGCCAGTTGCCCCAAGCTGATGCGTCCCTATGCACTTTCTGTGGGTTGGCAGTCCTTGCTAGGCCTTCTGCTTAGCTGGCAAAGGCCCAACAGCTCAGACACATGAGAGACCACTTTTTCCCTCTGGGGAGGTTGTACCTTGCCTCCCAGATGCAGTCTTGGTGCTGGCATCAAATTGGTTCCGAATGGAACCTCATTCCCTTTGTCCCCCTTTGCCCTCACACTTTGCCCCGTGGCTTCCCGGGAACAGCTCTGGTGAAGGACGGTTTCTGCTCCAGAAGACAGTGCACGATGTAAGCGCATCGCTGCCAAACCTTTCGAAGCCTGAACTCCTGATACGAGGGGGAGTGGAGGTGGAGGTTTCTGCTACCTGCTGCTAGGTAAACAAAACACCAAAAGGGTGGTGCATTTGTACACATGGAGTAATTGCGTAGTTCATAACCCTGTGGACAGATAAAGTAGTAATCAATGGAAGGGAGCTAAAGAAATTCTTACTACAGTAATGATGACAGGTTTGTGTGTGTGTGAGAGAGAAAGAGAGAGGGAGGGAAAGAGAGAGGAGAGAGGGAGAGAGAGGGAGAAGATGGGGGTTGGGAAGGGAAGGTTCAGGGAAAAAGGGAAAAACAAAAGGGAGAAAGAAAAAAGAAGGGTTAAAGTGGAGGAAAGCATATGTCCTTCAGGAGGATCTTCTAAAGCTGCGACTCTCAGACTTTTGTTTTATTACTATCACAGTAAGAAATGTATTTTACTCCACGCAGGGCGCGCACCCGCGCGCGCGCGCACACACACACACACACACACACACACAGAGATATGTATAGAATAAAACAGAAAATAAGTTTGCGCGTAGCCAGCTAAAAGAGTAGGGCACTTATTTCCATCACACATCAGTGCGTGTGGCGTCGGGGGCGCCCCCGGGCCGCGCCCAGTCGCGCGCTGGGTCAGACGCCCCGCTCCACCCGCCGCAGGGCCCCCGGGTCGCCACACCCGCGGGGGAGGAGAGCGACCGGGGCGCGGCTCTGAGCTACCGGCGGCAGCTCCCGCGGCGGCGGCGGCGGATCCAGACGTGACGCGGGATGGAGACAGACAAGCAGGGCTGCGTGCCCGCCTGGTGGCACATGGTCGCGTGGAGCCTGAGGTGAGTGCACGCCGCGCCCTGTGCGCCCCGGCAGCGCCCCGCCGGCTCCGACCGCCCGGAATGCTGCAGGGTGGGTACCGCCGGGCAGTGACACAGGGCTGGTGGCCGAGCGCTGACTCCCGGGGCTTCGGAGGCCCCCAGAGCTCTTGGACGGCTGTACCCTCAGCCCCAATCCCTACCCGCGCCGGCGAGACTCGCACGTTTGACTTTTCAGGAACCTATATCCCTTTAGGGCTTCTGAACTAGAGATTCCAGAAAGCTGGTTCAGGTTCCTGTGCCAATCTCTTATCTGCCTTGACATTTTACTAACAGCAGGACGGATTTTAAAAAATAATAACAGTGACAATAATAATCGGTGTCGTAGTCTTGGAAGGCATTCTGTTAGGTCAAGGGCTATCTGTGTAGATGGAGAAGGATCGGAAGGCCACCTCCCTGAGTGTGAAGCGTCTGGCGTGTAAAGAGCGCCTCTCCATAATGCTAGAGATGCATGGTACATTGAAACCATAACTTGGCATCATTGCCTGTGCCTAGTTCTTATATCCTTTAAATGTGAAATGTGTAGGTCAGCACAGGTTTTTCATTTTCTTCCTTCATGAATCCTTGGCTTGAGCAGTAATCTTAGACTACCTCAGTCGACCAGCAATGTACTGACAGTCTTGTTTGCGTTGAAGCCAGGTATTGGTTGGAGACCTTGGACCCAAAAGACTGCGTGTCTTGTTTTGTCTTGTTGGTGTGGGAAGGTATTGGCAGTTTTGTTTACCTTTCTTCTTTCAATTCCTTTGTTTTGCTTAGTTAAATTTTTGCTGATTACAAGATATCCAAAAATGTCTGAGTGGTGAAGACAAACACCAATCTCCTTTCCTCTCTTCCTGCTGTGGCCAAAGGCAGGAAGCAGAGAGCGGCCCTCTCCTGGCCCAGCGGTGCAGGCCGGAGCCCCCTTTCTGTGTTGGATCTGAACACCAGTCAGAATGTCCTGACTGGCTGCACTTTTCACCATCATGGGCCTTACCTCCCAGATACGGTTGTTCTGGGAAAGCTAGCATTTACCACCTTTTAGTGGATGGCTGATTATTTAACATTTATTTGGTAGAGAATCAAAGCTGCAGTTCACGCTTTTAGAGAACAGCCCACTTTGTTGATGATGGAGTGGAGATGGGGATTTGGGGCCCTTTACTTGCCTTCGTAGTTACTAAAAATACTTCTCGAGATGCTTCGTGAAAGAATAAAATACTTGGGCATTTCTTCATCTGAGCAGAAAATTACTGATCTAATTTAGGCCATGCTGAGGCACAGACTGATATCCCGAGTCCTTTTTGTTTCTTGGAGCCTGGTTAGTTCAGCAAACATTCATGGAGGGCTTGCTGTGCACCTGGAACAGCCTGTAGCTGTGGATCTATTGTGATACGTTGTGAAACTCAGGGAGAACATTGAACCATCTTGTTTTCAGTGATTATTTTTTAATGCCTTGGGGATCTATTTATTTATTTTACAAAAGTCTCATCAGATGTAGTTGCTTCTGAAGATGGATGGGCCCAGGAAAGTAAATCTCCACTTGCAACTGATTTTCTTCAAATCAGAAAAATGGAAACCATGTTCAGGAAAGAAGTTGGGGGAAGCCGAAGGGCTATTTTCCTCTTCATTTCTCCCTATTTCATCCCAAGTTTTTACTTTTCTAGATAGTGCTTAGAAAATCACCATGAGAAGGCTGATAAACGTATCCATCCTCACCAGAGTATTGGACATCCCACTCCCTATCAGGCACTCATCTAGGCCCTGGGCACACAGCCATAAATAAAACAGGCAAAACCCCTGCTCTTGGGGAGCTCACATTGATTAATTTTCAGTTGTATCAATAATTCAAAACAGAGAAGGAATCCCTTCCCCTGTCCCCCAAAGCTACCAATAAGCCTTGCTTCCTTCTCCTTTATGAAAGAAATACACTCTTCTTTCTGTTCTCAACCTTTCATTCAATGAATATTTATGGAGCTCGGCCCTGTGCTAAGCAGAGTGGACTGTAAAAGCAGTATTATCTGTCACGTGGTTCTTGTTACTGGGGAGACAGGACTGATAGTGGGAAAACAATCAGAAAATAATTAAGGGTCAAACTGAGGCCCCGATTATAATTAGTGGGAGGGGTGAAAAGTCACCATGAGAAGATCTGTCTAGAGAAGCTTTGAAAATAAAAAAGAGGGACACTTGAGTGGATGTGAAGGAAAGGGAGGATTTGGTTGGGAGGAAAGAAGGGAGGAGAACACAGATGTAACTTGGTGCTTGGTGAGTTGGTGATCAATACATGTTGGCGGGATGAATGGGCACAGGGTGGATGTGTGGCATGTCTTAATATTTGGAATTGTTGTCTTGCCAAATGTGGTCAGAGTTGGGCTTCCCAAAGCTGGTATCTCTGAGCATGAAGGAGAAATGATTCGCCCTGTAGCAGCTGGTTCCACCAGGTTTTGCCAGGAAGAATCATCCAGTTAGGTTCTGTAGCCCCTGTGGGATGCGGTGCAGTTACAGCCACAACTAATCAAAGGGCAGGCGAAGAACACCAAAGCATCAAGGTGGCTGTTTGATGTGCTGGCCGTGAGCGAGGATCGGGCTGAAACTGCATTCTCTGCTCAAATAAGGTCTATTAGCCACTGGTGACTTTTGATCCCCTATTGATCTAGGGGAAGTCAAACTGACAGCCCCCTAGTTAAAAGGAGCCGTCGTGCATTATTGATGCTGTGAGGGACGTGGTCACTCTGTTCTCTTCCCGCAGCAATTCTCACAGAAGTGCCTGGAGCTATTTGAGAGAAGGGTCCTGTATGAATTATTCTTTAAAAACAGAAACATATTTCCCTCTCTTGCCCCAGCTTCCCAAGCACCCTGCTACCTGTAAAAGGCAACTTAGCGGGAGTCTAACAGGCAGGGTAGTGGGAGTTCAGAGAGTCAGGAGAAAGAAAGCCAGAGCCAGCCAACTGGAAGGGAGCGTAAGAATTCAGTTCTGCTCATCTGTCTGGGCGTGATCGGTGGCTCAAAGTGGCTCCTCTGGGTTTTGATTTCTTATCTCTAAAATCAGAACAGCCATATCCTCTGCTTCCGACCACCTTCATGGAGGCTATTTTAAAGTATGAAACAATCATTTTCGTTTCTTTCTTGCTGATTTTATGTGTAGGCAGTTGCCCATGGCTGATGTATTTGAAGAGCTGTCCATCACCCTTAGCCTGCTTATCTTTTCCACTCCCAGCAGAATTGCTGGAAATTCATCAGAGATTCATTATCTTCTGCCTCCACGCCTTTTCCAAACACGTGTAAGTGCCCTGATTTTTAAGTTATTAACACTTGAGGGAGAATTTTTTTAGAGGTCTTTCTTTGATGCCTTTGGCTATCTTCTGAGGATACAGGAGCAGGAAGGAAGAAAGTGGGAGGAAGGAGGGACCCTGAGAGGATCAAGGGTGCAGAAGGGGAGAAAAGGATCCTGAAACAACTCTAAGAGCTGAATTTTACCAGAAACCAGCCTTGTTCCTGGGGCTCATTTTTGCTTCAAGGATGACAAGTAGAACTCACCAGGACTGTGACAGCTCATTGGAGATCACCATGGAATTCTGGGGTTGTACAGACCTGGGTTCACGTGGCTCTGCCATTCATTGGCTGTGTGACCTTGGGAAGGGTCCTTAACTTTTCAGCCTCCTCATCTGCAAAGCAGAGGTAATAACAGTTGTCTTCTAAGATGCCTCTGGTCTAGCAGAGGAATCAGGGCAGGGGAGACAGTGCATCAGAAATGCTTTCCATCCCCTACAGCCTCACGATTTGATCACACTGACCGTTCACAGTAGGGAAAGGGATTCTTGTCATGGACGATGTGGACAAAAACTGGGAGTAGTAGGTGGTGACACTGACCTCCTGTGTCCCTCATTTCTCAAAGGTAGGAGACACTCAGTCCTCATGGGAGATGTGGCTAGAGACAGAGGTAGCCTGAGTGAGCCCTCATGGACAAACCATAACTTGTCTGCTGGTGGCCCCCAGTTTGGATGGTTCGTGTCACAGGGGGCAGTAGAACGAACAAGATGTGCGTGGCCCCCCATGTCCCATTCCCTGACCAGGCCCTGCTGCGTCCAGCCTCCAGGTGCCCCCCTGCACCCCACGCTGCTCCTCACGGCCCCGCCCACCAGGGATGTCACCTCAGATGTGAGGGTTTTGTCTCATTGCTTCCCAAGACCCAGCCAGAAGGGGCGGTGGGAATCTGATGATTATTCATTCACTGCTTTAGACTAATACTAATAATAGCTAGTACATACAGCACTGAAATGTGATGTGATTGAAAACTGTGGCAACTGTTAAAACAGTCTGAATCCTGTTTCCTGGTGACTTCGGGGTCCAGCCTTGGCCTTCTGTGGGGTACACTGAGGAAACAAGTCTGACGCGAGTACATCCGTGTCCCCTCCCCTCCTGTCCTGTCACACCTGGGCTTTCTGAGCAGCTGGTAGGGGCCCTGACTTATTGCTTTCCTCTCCTGGTTCTCCCTTAGTGCCTGATCTGGATCTGCCCTAATTACATACAGTTCTGTAAAGGATTTTGCTTAAATGCCAACCTGCCTGTAATTCCCAGTGTCGGTCTGTGAAATTCGATTTGGAGGTTAAAAGGAGAAACAAACAGGGACAACACTTGGACTGATTTTGAATACCTTGTTTGTTTCACAATCTCTTATAGATCTTTCCCATACTCCTGTTCAACTCTCAGAAGAAAAATTGCCACTCTGTGTGACAGCTTTACAACTAAATCATTAAACGAACATATTTTCCCTCCTCTGATGCACAGGGTGATTTTTTTCAACTTTTGTATGTATCTTTTGTGAATTTGCCTTTATATTTTTTTTCCCAAATAGAGAACTTACTGCCCTTACAGTTATGGCATAATGAAAAAGATATGTCAGTTATAAAATTGTGGCTAGACTTAAATGGTCTGAAACCTATTTAATATTGGCTTTGGGGTCTAGGATGAATCCTTGCAAACTGTTGGGATAGATAGAAAAATATGGCCTTGTGGGTAGGGTTTCAATTCAGGAGCTCAGTCTTCAAATTGGCTATTAATCTGTATACCTTACTGCTTCCTGTATTCTGCGCCTTTTCTCTTCCTCTTCTTGCCTGTATCCCTCGAGAGAGAGACAGAGAGAGACTGATGTGAGAAATCTATTTTCCCGTGTTTTTTCTACCAAGTGCTGCGTTAGTCAGTGCGACACACAGTTCTTCTAGAGCACAGGTGATGCTCTCACCTGCATGTCTCCAGGTGTATGTTGATCTTGGACATTTCGTGGCTTATGGCTAATGACTAGGTTTTACTTAGTGCAAAAAGTAACTCATGACTTAAGTAGCAAAATACTCATTACCTTCTTCTAGACCCTCTTACTTTTCAAGTGAATGGTCTCCTTTGCTTTTCGCTTGAAACGGGGACAAAGATTGAATAAACTCCATTAGAGGCTATATATAACACTGGTGGTATTTTTAAGTCTAGCTTTAGTTTTTTTTTTGAGGGGGGGCAACTCTTTTGCAGGCTAGTCCTAGTTTATAAAATAAAAATACTTTGCTTGGAATTGAGTGTAGTAGCTTGCAACTACATGAGGCTAATTACTTTTTTTGATTGTGATTAAGAGACATGGAATTCGATTCTGGGAGTTGATAATGAATTCTCCTTTCCAGTCAAAGCACCATTTCTTGTGGATTTAAAGAAACCGGAGTTAAAGATTCCTCACACAGTGAGCTTCTACATCAAAGGTGAACCTAGGGTGATTCTGGGAACATGGTGAGTGCACTGATTGGACCCTGGGGTGCTTGGTGGGTGTGGCTTTCATGTCACAAGGGCAGAGGTGAGCAGTGCTGGGTTACTTGCCTGGGGAGAGGTCGGTGTTCCTTGGAGGAAGCTGTTCCACACACCTTCCCTTTATATTGAAGCTTGACTTGCTTGCATTTGCTTTTCAGGACTCTTACGTTGGAGTGTGGAGTCTTTCAGGTGCCTTGGGTCTGTCTTCTTCCCTGCCTTATGCCTCACCCCCTTCCCACCCTGCTCCAGACCCACTGGCCTCCGTGTATAGAAGCCATGCTCTGTCTGCAACATTTCTTTCTCTCTCTCTGCTCCCCCTGTTCCCTCCTTTTGCCTAACTAACTGCTTACCCATCTCTTGGGTCTCATTTTAAACGGTAATTTTCAGGAAAGGCTTTCCTCACCCCCCCATTTTCGGCATATGTCAGTGCAACCTGTGCTTGTCCTTTACTGCGTGTATCCCCGCTGTAATTGAATAAGTGCTTGTGTGATTATCTGATGAATGTTTGTCTTCCTTATGAGACAATGACTTCATAGGTGGGGGACTTTGTCGGTGGGTTTCCATTGCTTAGCACAGTGCTTGGCAGAGGGCACTCCATAAATACTTGTCCATCAAGGCCGTGAGCATCCTACTGTCTGTTTTGCTCTGCTGATCTCAGTATTTTCTTCTGTTTGGTTCACCTACTTGTTCGTGGCTGCCAGTTTTCCAGTGCCCTGTTTTATATTTCATCTCCCTGAGTTTAAACATGTGATCACAGAATGTTTGGGCGCCGATATGGATGGGTTCACATAACTTCTTCCTGATCTGCAGGGTACAGTCCCACTAATAGTGTTGGAATTTGAAAACATCTTTCTTCTTTACTCTTGCCCCATCCGTCCTTGTTTGGTGAGTCAGCTGATCTCATGACTAGCTTATCTAGCTGGCAGCAACGCCCGTCTTCGCAGTACAGAGGCCTTGGGGTTTGATGTCAGACTTTTTGCTTCTAAACGATTGAGAGACTGGGACTTCCCTCGTGGTCTGGTGGTTAGGACTCTGCACTTCCACTGCGGGGGGCATGGGTTTGATCCCTGGTTGGGGAACTAAGATCCCACATGCTGCATGCGGTGTGACAAAAAAAAAAAAAAAGATTGAGGGACTGAAGATTTATCATCACATGGCCAATTCTCCAGGTCTCCTGGTGACATGTCATATGGCAGTGCTCGTGTTAGCAGGGTTCATTCATTGGTTTAACAAGGTGGAGGAAATGGAGCTCACTCAGGTGTTTAAAATCACAAGGTCACTGGGTTTCTTGAGTAGAATAGCTTAATTTCATGTTCAAGTTCTTTTCTCCTACCTAAACTGGTTTCCCTTTGTTTCCAATTTGTTTCTTCAGCCAAACCAATAGCAGGTGGCAGATATCTATTGTCTTTTACTTGTTTCCACCCAGTGGATTGCATTTCAACAAACCACACCTAAGAATTGCAGTCTTGGAAGCATGATTGGTATAGGAGTCAGAAGAACTACAACAGTAAATGGTTAAAAGGGGTTATCTCGGCATGGGAGAGGGGGGGTAAGGCAGTAGTGGTTTTCATTATAAGACGTTTGTGGCATTATATTTTAATTTTTACCATGTGCATATATATTAAGCAGATAAATATCTGTATGTAAATATATTGACTATTTACGTATAATAATCCATTATATATTCTAATAGTATATAAACATATAAATATAAATATGTATCTGATTGACATAAGGAGGTTTCAGACTTTGGCAAGGATAGAGAAGTCTTCTCTCTGTCCATGTTGGCTGAAACCTTTCCTTGCTTTCCAGGCACACAGTTTCTAGCTGCCGGTGGGGGGAGGATGCTAAGGGGAAGGGCTGTAGCTGCTACGAAGCAGCCCTCCATGACGGCAACCCAATTATTGTTTATCTTCATGGCGGTGCAGAACACAAGTCAGTTGCCTTTGCTTGGATGTTTTTTTTTTTTACAGAGTGAAAGAGTATTTCAGCCCTGTGGGGGAATGTAAGGCAGAGCTCAGTTTTTAGGTCTGTAAGCATCCCTTCACATATTTTTTTCCCTTTGTTGAAATTTGAGGGTGTTCTGGCAATAGGCTTCTCTTTTAAAAAAATCTATATATTCTATATGTAGAATAATGTGGATCCTTAACTGAAAGGGAAACTAACTTCCAAAATTTGGATACTGATTTCAAAGAAGGCAATGGTTCCTTTACTCCCTAAGAGTGTCAGAAATGATGGATCAAATCCATGGACGACTGGGTAGGGAGTAGGCATGAGGTATGGAGAAAAGGAAGAGCAGTTTCCACATCAGTGGTCTTCTCACAGAACCGCACGGAGATTCATTTATTTGGCACGAATCCTATTAATCAAAAGTATGGATTCCCTAGGAGAGATCACCTGGAATTCTGATCACGGCTACTGGGGGCCACCTGACTAATTCTAGTCTGGAATACTGATGCCTCGGCCTGCTCTCTGTGGTCCCAACCTTGCTTGGTAACCAAGAGCACCTCCCAGGAGGCTGGCTGTCCTTTGGTGCACTGCCAGTCCCTCTGTGGGCCTGTGTCATTATGGTGGGTGATGAGTATTGGCTGTGACTGCGGGTCTCAGCATGGGGGAGGGGCGATGTGCCTCAGAGACCCCGCAGACCTCGCTCTGTCTCTGGGAGGACACTTCAAACTCAGTGACAAGGTCTGGAATCTGCCCCTCGGCTCCCCTGCCTCTGTCTCTTTTACTCACTGTCTTTTTGTGTCAGAAGATGGCCTTGTCAAGACTTGCCTTTGCTCAAGGGGCTTTCCTGAGGTGTATGTTTCAGAGTCACATTTACAGAGATTTCCTGTGAAATCAACATTTTTCAACATTGCTTAACCTTGTTCTGATTGTGTAGACTTGGGCACGGCGTTACAATGCATTTTTATTTAAAGGGTCATGTGAATCACACAGTCACGTCTGCCCTCTGAGTGAATCCGCTCTTGCCCTCAGTTATCGCAGATTTCCTGGTTTGGGGTCAGCTGCACCTTCCTGTCTCCTGCCCGAAGTCTCAGCTTGCTCTCAGCAGTACTGAGCTGGAAGGAGGCCAAATGACAGATCGCAGGGAACCTTGATGAAAGCAGTGGTTCTATACTTGGGATCCATAGAAGCCCCAGAGGGTCCATGAACTCCCAACCCAAAATTGTACACAAAATTTGAAGAGTGGATACATTTTTCAGGGCAGCGGGTCCATAGCTTTAATTACATGTTCAAAGGGCTCCATGACGCACTAAGGTTTAAGAAACTTGGCTCTAAAACAAATTCAAATGCTTTTTTAAAGAATCCTCTGCCTTTTGAATCATCTTTATCTCCCTTTTATGTGGTTAATACAGAGTAGACTGTGGTTCTTTTGGAAAAAAGTATTTCTTGTACCTCCAGGGCTGTGAGTCTCTCTCCTTCACTTCATCTTGCACCTCATGGCAGAGTGGAGAGGATGCAGGCAGATCTTCCTTTAGTGAACTTGATTATATCATCCCTTTTTCTGAAAAGCCACTTTCTGGAACTTATTTTCCTTTAGCTTCTAGATGTATTCTTAGAAATAGGTTTTGCTGTGCAGCAGTGGAAGGAGATGGATTGTCAGCAGTTCAATCAAATGCTTACGTTGAAAAGCGCTAGCGGTCCGGGCAGCCGGTGCTCACTTGGGGGAAGGCGGCAGCAGAGGGGAGCTGTGGGTCATTCACCCTGACACAGGCGCGTGGGCTATGACACCAAGAAGCATTGCCCTCTCTCCTGGTTATTTGTCTAACCTGAAAAAGAAAGGTGTGAGATCAGATGCTAGCAGCATGGTAGTGATTTCTGTCACAATGTTTGGACACAGGCAGGCCCAGGTGTGAATCTTGGTTCTGCTGCTGGCCATTTGGGTGTCTGTGAACAAGTTACTTAAGCTCTCCAAGGCTCGGTTTCTTTCTCTGTAAAATGTGGAGAACACATACCTTGTAGGACTGTTGTGAGAATTAAGTAAAGATTTAAAAGTGCCTGCACAGTCAACTTTTGTCCCCTTTTATCTCCCTTCCCTTCGTCTATCACTGTATTTTTTTTCATTTAAAATTATGTTTTTATATTCTTTTCTCATTTATCTATTTGTGGCTGGCAGTGGTTTCATGTAACCAAGTGATCTCTTTATTTTTGATCAATATTAACTCTTTATCTTTTCATACTTAATATAAATATCTCCCCGTTATTTGCTTCCTTCTACTACAACTCTGTGTGGAGTTCTTATCCTCCAGGAAATTCCTTAAAAAAGGCATTTACTATGTACCAAGATACTTTAATACATAATCTCATGCAACCTTCCAACGATCCTGAAGGTATTATTTTTCACTTCTCAGACTATATTTACACAGTTAGATGTTAAGTGGCTTTCCCAAGGTCAGACAGCTGCTAAGCGACAGAGCCAGGTGTGACCCAGGCTGTGTGGTCCTATTCTGCCATGCTGCTTTCCTTCTTTCCCGTTGAGCCTGATCTTCTCAAGTTTGAAGTCAAACACCAGATTTCAGATATGCATTTTTCCCTACCTATTAAGCCATCATAACCAGGATTAGGAAGTGTGGAGGAGGTGAGACCACCTTTTCTGTTTACATCTCCCAATTAAAGTGATCACAGCTCCTTTGTCATCTAGGTGCTGAGTGACGGTGGTTTTCATGTCTTGTCTGTTGACTACGGAGGTATGTGTTAGGAAAAGTGTACAAAGATTTTTCAGTAAGAAGGGGTCTTTTGATAGCCCTCATTTTGGAGGCAGTGATATTGTGTTTGCCTTTCCTTGCTGCCAGGGTTCGGGGACTCGACGGGTAAACCCACGGAGGATGGGCTGACTGCGGATGCCGTCTGTGTCTATGAATGGACCGAGGAGAGAAATGGTACCACCCCTGTGTGTCTCTGGGGCCACTCTCTGGGAACAGGGTGAGTGGGGTCTGAAGATGGGTGCTGCGGTGGGTCCTTGGGGCGTTAGTGTCATATTATAGGCAGCAGTGGGCAGCAGGAGGACCCTTGAGCTAGGAGATAGATAGTTTCTCTCAGGTTCCACGTGGGGCTAGTGACCTTACACCTCAGCATGCCTGTCTGTAATATGAGGGAGGGTCTAGCTCTCCGGCTGTCTATGACACTGAAGCCCATTCCAGAACTCTCCTTGAGCGTTTTAAATGAAAGCATTCTTGTTTAGGGCCAGTGGAACCCCTTGACATCCTGTGAAAAATTTTGTGTCTGTGCACATGCGAGGGTCAAAAGCTTTCATCAGATGCTCATACTGGATGTTGCATTTTGTACTGTTTACTTGACTGTTAAGTCACTGCTTCGCATATGTACTAATTTTCATTGCTTTACAGAGTTGCAACAAATGCTGCAAAAGTTCTAGAAGAGAAAGGTATGATAAAATGCTTATTTTACATCGTATAATTTCTTGGCTTGATGTGGGAAAAGAAAAACAGCGAAGAGCCTATTGGGCACAATGTGAACACAGAGATACCTGGAGCGCCCCAACTTTAGACAGTTCCTGATAGTCTAATAAACTCTTTTTTCTGTTTAATATACACAATACCTGCTTTTCAGAGTTATGAAATTAAAAGTAAATACTAAGGAAAGAGTTAAAATTACCTTAAAAGAGCCCTCACTGTGAAGTGATAATAAGTGTTGTTATGGAGTAATCTGGATTACAGGGGAGGAAAATAATACATTATGAAGTAATAGGCAGGACTTGCTTTCTGCAGCCCTCCTTACATAATATTTATATCAGTGTTTCTCAAAGTGTTCTGAGAACTGCCTTTGTCAATCTGCAGGGGGTGTTTGTTAGAAACACAGGTGACAGCTAGGTGGATCCTAGCTGTCTTCATAAAATGGAATCCCTGTGACTAAGGCCAGGTGATCTTGATACGTGTTAAAAGCTTGTAATCACTTGCAGTGTATCTTAAACTTTACGTGGCAATACAGGTCAGGGTGAGTTACCGTAAACATTTTAAAGTGTGTCACCTGCTATACACAATCTTAATTACTTATGGAAATAAAAGAAATGTCATTTCATTGGTCCTCTAAACTCTCATGGCTCCTTCAATGTTGACAATGATGAATTACCTGAATTAAATTCCCACATAAATGAATACTTGACTTCCTGGATAATGCAATTACCTTAGGACATTTTAATTACATTAAGTCCCCAACTTATGAACTCTTGCTACCATGTATTTTAATTTTCTCTATATTACATACTCCATAAAAATGATTATTCTCATACTATAAAGTCAGTATTTAGATTTACCCTTTTCTTTGCTGTTTATTTCCAGCATCGCTGTGCTTCCATCTGGGATTTTTCTTCCACCTGTCTGTTGGTGAAGATTTCTCTCAGTTTTGGTCTGAAAATGTCTTTATTTCATCTTCATTTTTGAAGGCTATTTTTCCTGGGCATAGAGTTCTAGAGTGGCAGTCATTTATTTCAACCTTTCTAAGATGTCATCCACTTTGTTCTTGCTTTTACAGTTTCATTAGAAAGTCAGCTGCCAGTCTTACTGTTGCTCCTTTAAAGATAATGTTTACTTTTTCTTTTGGTTATTTTTGAGATTTCTTTTTTTCTTTGTTTTTCAGCATTTTTACTCTGATTTTCCTAGGTATTCTTGGTACTTATCCTGCTTAACTGTGGCCTGATACTCATCCATTTTGGAAAACTGTTGGTCATTATATCTTCAAATATTATGCCTGCTCCATTCTTTGTCTTCTCTTTATCTGGGACTATAATTATATATATATATATTTTTTTTTTAATCTGTTCCCATGTCTTATATGTTTCCAGTGTTCTTTTCTGAGTTTTCCAGACATTTTTCTCTTTGTGCTCTAACTTAATTATACCCTGTTCAATATATCATACGAAATTTTCTTTAACATTAAAGTTTTAATAAATATTTTACTATTTTACCATTTGTTATTTTCAGTAAGTTATTTTAAAGTACATATACAGTAACTCCAATGTTTAGATCTTTTGTTTTCAGAGGGAGTGTTGGCCAAAACAACCTCGTCAGCCTCTGCCGAACACTCTCCCTTCCTGTAGTACTTTGCTTTCTTAAATTATCCAAGTCATGAAAATCTGTTTGTGTTTTAGAAGAAGGTAGTGGTTTTGAATTATCATGTACCTAGGAATGAAATCCCTTTAGCGAGGGTGCTAGTTAAAAATGCACATTCTCACACTCCCCACCCCCTAGATACTGACTTCTGACTGGACTCTGGTGTGGGTTCATGAGTTTGCATTATTAATAAGATTCACAACTGATTTTGATGTAGGTAGTTCATGTACAAGACCTTGAAGATCCCTTATTTAGGAAAGATAGTATTGAAATATGATAGGGGAGTTATTTCTTTTTTCTTCTTTTCAAGGATTTCCAGTTGATGCTATTATCTTGGAGGCTCCATTTACCAACATATGGGTTGCAAGAATCAATTATCCCTTGTTAAAGGTGAGTGATAGATCTTTACAAGATGTCAAAGTGTAGGTTGTTTCCACACGTTTATTAACAATTTTCCTTTTCTTAACTAGTTTTATATATTTCTAAGTTATTCTAACTTACAATTTTCCTTTTCTTAACTAGTTTTATATATTTCTAAGTTGTTCTAACTTGTGATAGGTTATTAGACAGTTGCTATTAAAGGGGGGCACAACGGCTTTTGGATTTTGTAGTCCTTTTATTTCCTTCTAATAGATTGAGCCAAAGCTTTTTTTCCCCATTAACTAACTGTACCTCGTATCTTTTATAATATTTTTCATAGATAGACTTGACTTAGGTTTGTTTATTTATTATTCCTTTTAAAGTGAAAACAGACCTCTCATACATCATTTTCAGCCCTATGAATGTCAACCACATCTTTCATTATTTTATGAGAAGGAAGTCTCTAGAGAATTCAAGGAAGTTGCTGAATGGTTTTACACAGCATCCCAGGTAGAGAAGATGATCTTTCCAAGAAGATAAAGAATTGACTGACAAGATGTGTTTTTTTTTAATCTGTTGTATATATTATCCTAATTTTATAATTTCATTCCATGTCTGATGCTCAGTTGCTTATAGTCATACCTCCATAGAAATGTTAGCAAATGAGAGGGGGGTGGGTAAGATTCTTAGAGGGGACATATGGCCCAAGTTTGTAAATTGTCAATTAATCTTGGAAGGCATCTTAAGGGTACTTTTTTAAAAAAATTAATTAATTAATTAAATTTTTGGCTGTGTTAGGTCTCCATTGCTGCGTGCAGGCTTTCTCTGGTTGCGCCAGGCGGGGGCTACTCTTCGTTGCAGTGCGTGGGCTTCTCATTGCAGTGGCTTCTCTTGTTGTGAAGCATGGGCTCTAGGCGCATGGGCTTCAGTAGTTGTGGCATGTGGGCTCAGTAGTTGTGGCTCACGGGCTCTAGAGCACAGGCTCAGTAGTTGTGGCGCATGGGCTTAGTTGCTCCGCGGCGTGTGGGATCTTCCTGGACCAGGGATCAAACCCATGTCCCCTGCATTGGCAGGCAGATTCTTAACCACTGCGCACCAGGGAAGTCCCAATGCTTCTTAACATAAAGTCAACTTTGTCCAATATTAATATACCTTTGTCTTGAGTAGTGTTTGCATGATATGTCATTTTCTATTCCTTGACTTTCAACTTTTCTGAAATCTTATATTTATCTTTTGTAAGCAACATATAGTACAGTTTTGATTTCTTTTTCAGTATGACAAACGTCTGTTAATCGTAGTATTTAGTCTGTGTATATTTAATGTAATTATGATATTATTTAGGCTTAAATCTACTCTCTCTGTTTTCTATTTGTGTCATCTGTTCTGTGTTCTTTTGCCTCTACTTTCTGGCTTTCTTCTGACTTGGCAGCTGTCTCAAGGAGAAAAGTGTATTGACTGTCAGGCTCACCTCTCTGGGCTTCCCTTCTCTCTGGGATCTAGGCCACTCAAGACCTCATTACTTTGGTAGGTCTCTGATACCTTCACAGAAACGTTTTTAAAATATTTTCTTTAAGAACCATGGCTCTGGTGTCAGACTTTCTGGGTTTTTTTCCCCAGGGGTGTCACTTAACAGCTGTGTAATCTTGGACTAACTGTTTTTAATGCTTCATCTATAAATGGGTGTAATCACAGTCTATCAAGATTGTTGTGGTAGATTCACATATGAAAAGCATGTATGATAGTGCCTGATACAGAGTAAGCACTCAATGGCCGTTAGCTATTTTTATTATCAGTGGAGTGCCGTAATTTTGAACATTACTGTTGAATAAAAAAGTGTAGGTGGGATGAGACACGGATGTAGTGAAAGGCATAGGTCCTTACCCTCAAGACGTTTCTTGTCTAGTTGGGGAGATAGGAAATTAACGGGGGGTATAAAGTAATGATGTGGATTTCCGAGCATCAGTTGGGAGTCAATTTCATTACTCAGCATAGTGGAAAAAGACCATGGGCTACGAAGCTAGACAGATTTGGATTTGGGTTCATATTTGGCCTCTGCCACTAACCAATTATGACTTTGGTAAATTATCTCCCTTTGTTGTATTTTTCCTATTTCTATAATGAGCTTGGTACTGCATAGGGTTGTGTTGAATTAAGTAAAATAATCGTGCAAAAATATGGGCATTCAACAAATGCTTGTTCCTTTTTTCCACTCTTTCTATAATACAGTAGACTAAGTTAGGTGTTAGGGGAGGACCCAGAACAATAATATCAGGGTAGGGAGAATTCAGGGAAGAGAAGGGTCTTGTGTGCAGGTGTGACCGATGATGACTTACAAGGAGATAGGATCTAAGCTCATTTCTTGAAGGCGAGGGAGAGCAGTTAGAAAATACAGACAGGAGGGGAGAATGTGAGCCAAGGCACGGGGCCAGAATGGGGTGATTATGTTATGAAATACCTGAGAGTCACGGAGGACCTCTATATAAGATCTTTCACACTCGTCATTCTTTTAAATCCTCACAGCACCTCTGAGTCTGGCACCATTGCCTCCACTGAGCGAAATGGAGGCTTAAAGGCTTGCCCAATTGCCACATACCCTATAGAGAGGAAACGGGACTCGATCCTGCATTTTCTAACTCCAGGCAGTCAGATGGAGGTGTGCAGCTTTTGGGATGAAAGACTGTGGCCAGATGCGGATGGGCTTACAGCCAAGATAGGAGTTTTTTGTCTGTTTAAATAGATAGTGTTCCACTCCCAAAGCTTTGTAACAGCAGATTTCAGGTAACTGGTATTTTAAGAATATTTATCTGGTGGAATTTGAAGCCAGGGAAACAATTAGGAGCCCCTCGCTGTGGTCTGGGCTGGAGGGGTGGTCTGACCTGTGAGTCTCGAGGGGCACTTCTGGCTGGAGAGGAGTGAGGGATAAGGGGAGTAGACTGACTGGGGCGCGGTTTCTCCTTATGCCTTCGTAATTTGAGATGAATTGCTGAAGGGCTTCTCTTACTGAATTCTCCTCAGAGGAGTCCTGATTCCAGGGGTAGCAGAACCAGAAGACAAAGGAAAGAGAAAACCAAGAAATCTTGCCCTTAGCAAGCAAGGGCAAAGGAAGGAAGGGAAAGAGAAGCAGTATTGGGATTTCCAGACTGTCCCCAAACGCGAGTCATTTGCTGTGAGACCACGCAAAAAATGCAGGCCAGACCGACCCTGGGAAACCACGCAGGTTTCTGCAAGCAGCAGGCCCATGTCAAAACTGTGAAGCAGAAGAAGTTTGCCTTTACTGACCTCGACCTGCATATTCTGTACCCATTTCCCTACCAAATTCCCTACCAGGCATGAATTTCCTTTTTATAATCAGGAAAAAAAAATTTTTTTAAAGGTCCTTATATTTGGAAAGTTACTATTCTATTACTACAGTTCATAGTGGGAGACTACAGCAAATGATGTATTATAGCGCTGGGGCAGTGACCACTAACTCTTATTTCTCCATACTCATAAAGGAGCAGTGACAAGCAGAAATCTAAAACTTGCTTCTACACTGAACCTGAACATAATTCTTTTCTTTTTAAACTGCAAAGCAGACGTTTGCATTTATGGCCCCAGCCTACCTATTCTGTACCCACTCCCTTCCCTTGGCAACGTCCCACTTACTACATTGCACCCCCCTCCCTGCTCAGCACCGCAGAGGAATACACATAATATACTTTGGTGGTCTTTTCTCTTTGCAAATCTGTTCCAAGGAATAAACTCTGAATGAAATTCAGTCACACTGATGAAAATGACAGATAATAGCTTAAAGTGTACATCAGGGATATTTGTACAGTCGATTCATTCCTTCTTTAGCAAATATTTATCAGGTGTCTATTAGGTACCAGGAACTTTTCTAGGTTCTGGGGATACCACAGGGAATAAGAAAGTTGTGGTCTAAGCTCCTATGAAGTTTGTATAGTTGCTGGAGAGGCACATAGAAGACAAGTATGCAATAAGAGGATTTTGAATAGTGAGAAGTGCTGTAAAAGTAATAAAATGATGTGAAAGGAATGACTGGGAGGTGATGGGGGGACAAGGTTCGATGGCTCGTTAGGGGAGGACCTCTTTGAAGAAGTATCATCTAAACTGAGACTTGCATGACAAGGAGCCAGTTGTCATGGCAGAATTTGGAGGTCTCGGCTGAGGGAAGAGAAAGGCAAGGGCCCTGCAGTGGGATCCAGGCTGACGTGTTCCAGGAGCAGAAGACAGCAGGGCCTGGGGGTGGAGAGGAGTGGGCTTAGTGATAGGCGACAGAGGCTGTAGCCAGATTCTGTAAGGCCTCCAAGGCCAAGGTGATGCTTGGGTTTAATCCACGTGCCTTTGAAGGATGTGAAGCAAAAGAGGGATGTGATGAGAGCTGCACGTTAAAATGATCACTCTGGTTTCCCTGTGGGAACTGGGTTACAGCAGGGCGAGGGTGGAACAGGAAGCCACCTGGATTGTTGGTGTAATCCAAGCAAGAGATGAGGGCTGGGTTAGGCTGGGTGATTAGTGGAAATGGAGAGAACTGAATGGACTTGGGAGTAGTTTAGAGGCAGGGTTAAAAGTTTGAGGAAGGTGCAGTATTGCTCAGGGTTTATGTCCTTTCCTCATTTTCAGTTGAAATGGATGTTTTTAGGGCATATAAGCTAATTTACCTTTCGACTTAATCAAAATATGGCAAGAGCTGATTTAGCTAGCATTCTTTTTACTGGAACTTTCCATTAATGAGGAAATTCAGTATGTTTAGAATGATAATTGTTATATTTGGAGTCCTGTGGTCATTATTAAAACCTAAAATGCCTTTTTAAAGCATTGCAATATTAAATCATATTCAACAGTTTATAATGTTCAAATCCTTTAAAGCCAATTATCTATGTATTGTATACTTTGTATATCTATGTATTGTATACTTTATCTATGTATTGTATACTTTATCAGAATTTCTAACTAATCAGAATATTCTTTTCCCCAACTAAACCACTTAATTATTCTGCAGTTCACTGTAGAAGCAATTTTTAGATTATGCATATCACTGCTCCTTTATGAGTATGAAGAAATAAGTTAGTGGTGCTACTTGTACTTTAAAAAAAGATAAGTAAAAACCACAAAATGTTTAATGTGATTATCTATGGATGGTGGGATTATGTGTGATTTGTTTCTTCTTTCTTCTATTTTCCAAATTTCCTACAATAATGTGAATTACTTTTAAAACATAAAAGTTATATTTCCAAAAAAAAGTTTATTATATTTAGAAACTCACTACTCTCTATATTACTACAGTTCATAGTGGGAAACTATAACAAATGACATAGCTATAGGCCATGTTTCAATTTTTTTTTCCTTTTTAAAAAATAGATTTACTGGAAACTTCCAGGATTTTTAAGCACGGTTATGGATGCCCTGAGGAAAGACGAACTAGTCTTCCTCAGTGATGAAAAGTAACTTAATGACGTAAAGATGTCCATTATTACTATATCTATAGGATCTGGTGGGTAATTCTCATGTGACTTATTGAATGGGGAGATGACCAGTCTGAATGAGTAGGTGAGAATTCTTAGATGGGCACTAGGATTTGGGGTAAGGTATCTACAGTATCTACAAATTTTTAGTATTTGGTATTATCCTTATGTCTAATTTAGTGACTTTACCAATTCAGTACTTTCTCTGAAGTTATAAAGGGAGTTGTAGGTTTAGGGTGTTTCAGGACCCTTTAAAGGTCCTGTACGGTCTAACCTAGTATTCCTTGGAGGAATCTCTGAGTTCTAGGTCTTATTCCCCATGTAACCAAAATCCATACACCATCCAGCCGAATAACCCAACAGCAAGTCCAGTGACTAGAATCTGGCAAGTTAGCCTCTCACAGTTGGAGAATCTCGAGTGCCTACAAATAGGCAGTCGTTATCAGTATTTTTTCTATTTCAGCACACTTGCGGGATCTACCATCCTCAGGAGTAACAGCGAGTCACTGTGGCAGGGGTGGAATGTATCAGAATTTGGAAGGGGACAGGGAAGCACTATTAGTCATTCTTCATGTCATAGCCTTTTTGAATTACCAGATAGGAAGTTGACCAGGAGGCTAATCAAACCTATTGATCTCATGTCCATCCTGTACATTTATGGGGAAATGTAAACAAATTGCTACAAAGAGTTCTCCTTGGTCCTGTGGTAGTTCTTGTTATTTTTTGGTTTTGACTTACTTTGTTTTCATTTAATTAAAACATTCCAGATATTATGAAATAAGGCAGAATAAGGAAAAGGTGAGGTTCTGCTAATTCTGTACAAATTCAGTGTTTTTGTTCCTTATTTTCAAAAATCACACAGGAATAAATTAAATCAAATAAGCTAAGTAAATTGTATGAGTAAACAGAAGAATCTTGCCTGGAGGAAAAAAAAGTCACTATATGAAGCTTATTATATATGAAGTTGTATTTCCTGGGAGGGATGGAAAGAGCATTCCTTTATTTTGGGCAAACCTCATGTTTTGCTAAAGCCTTAACTTAGAAGAGGAGAAATCTCAATGTATATTTCTTGAACTGAAAGCTTTTCTTCCACTTGTTCCTAGTGTTAAATTCCTGTCTTCTCCCCTTCTTATCATACACGGTGAGGATGACAAAACAGTGCCTTTGGAATTTGGAAAAAAAGGTAAACTAAGTTCAGCGGCTGACAGAAACATACTCTACTAATTTCACCATTTTCTCAGCCAGCCAAACTTTGATTAGGGCCTAAAGAAGGGTCTCTGACATTATAAGGGGTTCTCTGCACCCCTGAATTGCTGTGCCGCCTGGTGTATACAATACACTGTTGCCACCGTTCCACGAGCTGTGCAGCTTTCAGCTCCTTGGTTGTAGAGGCAACCACTCAGGGATATGCAGGGTGCCCATTATCTCTGACTTAATGGGACTAACTCCTTAAGTTGGCTGTTTCCATACCCTTTTAGGAAAATGAGACTAGGAAAACAACTGCTTCAATGAGCAGCCTTTGAGTCTTTGTCTTTCTGCCCCTTGCAGCTCTATGAAATTGCACACAGTGCATATAGGAACAAAGAGAGGGTGAAGACGGTGATCTTTCCTCCTGGCCTCCAACACACCTTCCTGTGTAAAGCACCACACTGTTAAAAACCGTGAGGTAAGATTTGCTTTGCTAAATGCAATGAGGGCTGCTCTGGTTTACTTAGACCATGAGGTGGGGAACGCATGTGAGCTCATCTAAGTCCTTTTCCTGCAGAGATTTTCTGAGCCAGCAGTGCGCGTGAGGTCTGAGTACAGCGGAGAGCGAAGACTTGGTCCAAACACCACTTGTGGTGTATATTTCTTATTTTATGTAAAACTGTACTGGGCTGCTTGGGTGAGCTGAAGTTACTGACATTTCTACAAGTCACTTGCCATTTTAGTAAGAGAAAGCATGGATGCTGGGCATTATGGAATGTTCTTGTTTAGCTTGTCATAGTCTACTTTGTGGAACATGCCAAAACTTCACTGTGGAGAATCAGAATTTGGTAAAAATTTGATCCCATCTAAAAATGTACAGTTACCAAACATTCTGGGGATATCTGTGGATAAGGTGGTTTTTGATTTGCACCTAGACAGCAAGCAGTAGCAAGAAAGATGCTCCAATGTAGTTAAATAATTTGTATTTCAGTTTCGTTAATTTAAATGGCATTAAAAAGTTCCAAGCTGTTTTCTAGCTTTCTGAATAGCATTGGGGAAAGTCCTAGCATGCTGTTCAATCTGCTATAAAATAGTAAGATTTGGCACTCATGTAGCCTTTGGAAATTAACACTGTATTTTTAGCCCTAATATAGTCATAGACTTTCCCTCCCAATTCCCAGAGATACTTAACTAGATTATTATTTAATAAAACAAAACAAAATCAAAGAAAGAATAAATTAAATCAAATAAGCTAAGTAAATTGTATGAGTAAACAGAAGAATCTTGCCTGGAGGAAAAAAAAGTCACTATATGAAGCTTATTATATATGAAGTTGTATTTCCTGGGAGGGATGGAAAGAGCATTCCTTTATTTTGGGCAAACCTCATGTTTTGCTAAAGGCTTAACTTAGAAGAGGAGAAATCTCAATGTATATTTCTTGAACTGAAAGCTTTTCTTCCACTTGTTCCTAGTGTTAAATTCCTGTCTTCTCCCCTTCTTATCATACACGGTGAGGATGACAAAACAGTGCCTTTGGAATTTGGAAAAAAAGGTAAACTAAGTTCAGCGGCTGACAGAAACATACTCTACTAATTTCACCATTTTCTCAGCCAGCCAAACTTTGATTAGGGCCTAAAGAAGGGTCTCTGACATTATAAGGGGTTCTCTGCACCCCTGAATTGCTGTGCCGCCTGGTGTATACAATACACTGTTGCTACCGTTCCACGAGCTGTGCAGCTTTCAGCTCCTTGGTTGTAGAGGCAACCACTCAGGGATATGCAGGGTGCCCATTATCTCTGACTTAATGGGACTAACTCCTTAAGTTGGCTGTTTCCATACCCTTTTAGGAAAATGAGACTAGGAAAACAACTGCTTCAATGAGCAGCCTTTGAGTCTTTGTCTTTCTGCCCCTTGCAGCTCTATGAAATTGCACACAGTGCATATAGGAACAAAGAGAGGGTGAAGACGGTGATCTTTCCTCCTGGCCTCCAACACACCTTCCTGTGTAAAAGCACCACACTGTTAAAAACCGTGAGGTAAGATTTGCTTTGCTAAATGCAATGAGGGCTGCTCTGGTTTACTTAGACCATGAGGTGGGGAACGCATGTGAGCTCATCTAAGTCCTTTTCCTGCAGAGATTTTCTGAGCCAGCAGTGCGCGTGAGGTCTGAGTACAGCGGAGAGCGAAGACTTGGTCCAAACACCACTTGTGGTGTATATTTCTTATTTTATGTAAAACTGTACTGGGCTGCTTGGGTGAGCTGAAGTTACTGACATTTCTACAAGTCACTTGCCATTTTAGTAAGAGAAAGCATGGATGCTGGGCATTATGGAATGTTCTTGTTTAGCTTGTCATAGTCTACTTTGTGGAACATGCCAAAACTTCACTGTGGAGAATCAGAATTTGGTAAAAATTTGATCCCATCTAAAAATGTACAGTTACCAAACATTCTGGGGATATCTGTGGATAAGGTGGTTTTTGATTTGCACCTAGACAGCAAGCAGTAGCAAGAAAGATGCTCCAATGTAGTTAAATAATTTGTATTTCAGTTTCGTTAATTTAAATGGCATTAAAAAGTTCCAAGCTGTTTTCTAGCTTTCTGAATAGCATTGGGGAAAGTCCTAGCATGCTGTTCAATCTGCTATAAAATAGTAAGATTTGGCACTCATGTAGCCTTTGGAAATTAACACTGTATTTTTAGCCCTAATATAGTCATAGACTTTCCCTCCCAATTCCCAGAGATACTTAACTAGATTATTATTTAATAAAACAAAACAAAATCAAAGAATGTTGTGAAAATGTTGAAGTCCAGTAAGAAGCTATTTTTTCTCAGGACTATTTTACTCAGGACAACTTACTTTCCATTGGCTTTGTCCACCCCACTGCTGGGTTCACGGGACAGGGAAATCTTTATGTCAGAAGGCTCCATGTTCCAGATGTCCCGGGCATACTCCTTAATTGTGCGGTCACTGGAGAATTTCCCTGCGGCGGCTATGTTTCTGAGTACCATGATGTTCCAGGCCTTTGGATTCTGTAAACAAGAATTATACTTGTTTAATTGAATTAAATTAAATTGATGTGCATCTAAGGCTCAGGGCCTGAGTGCCCAACAAGCTGTATGACAAACATCAGGCCAAGCACATCCAAGTACAATTTATGGGGAAAGTGACAGGAGTAAATTGTAATGAATCATAAATACATTTGTTTCACAGTTGGGAGCTGGACAGGGCAGACTGTGCTTTTCTCCTATTTTAGATTATATTTCTCTAAAATGAAAAAGAAAGTATTTTTCACTCTTACAGAAATCCTAATTGGTAATTTCTGCCATAGTTACAATGTTTTGGCATGTAAGCCTTATTTCCCATGCTTCATTTTGAATGAAGATACCTCATCTCCCTTTAAACTACGGGGGAAAGGAAGAGACTAACATTCATTGTCTGCTAGATGCCACGTAAGAAATTTATCCCGTGGCTCACAGCCAGAGCTCGAAAAACACTACTCTAGAACATTAGCTACCATGCAGGCAAACAGTCCCATGGGAGACTTTATTCACCGACTTCTCTTTTCCTGTTTTTTTCAGAAAGTAGATACTCCAATAGGTTTACACTGAATCCCAAATACTCCACTGGGGTTTGAAAACAGGACCAATTAAGGTTTTATCCTAAATAAAAAATATACATCTATATATCTAAATAAAATATATATCTCATAATTTTATGTAAAAAGTATAAGAAGCTATTTATTTTTTATTAACATCTTTATTGGAGTATAATTGCTTTACAGTGTTGTGTAAGTTTCTGCTGTATAACAAAGTGAATCAGCTGTATGCATATGTATATCCCTATCTCCCCTCCCTTTTAGTGGGTCTCCCTCCCACCCTCCTTATCCCACCCCTCTAGGTGGTCGCAAAGCACCCAGCTGATCTCCCTGTGCTATGCGGCTGCTTCCCACTAGCTATCTATTTTACATTTGGTAGTGTATATAAGTCCATGCCACTC
>NW_020185330.1:43425-45039 GCF_003031525.2 Neophocaena asiaeorientalis asiaeorientalis
GCCTTGCCCCCCCCTGCCGATGCAGGGGCCACGGGTTCGTGCCCCGGTCCGGGAAGATCCCACATGCCGCGGAGCGGCTGGGCCCGTGAGCCATGGCTGGAGCCTGTGCTCCACAACGGGAGAGGCCACGACAGTGAGAGGCCCGCGTACCGCAAAAAAAAATAAAAAATAAAAAAATAAAAGCTGCAGTTTACACTAATGAACAAGGAAGATGGAACAGAATGCTGGCCTTCTAGGTGGGCATCCTTTGGATCAGGGCCATCATTTTAGAAGGGACCATTGTGCAAAACCAACATTCACATTTGTGCGTGCCCTCACTCATATTTTCTTCTCCTGCTGTTTCACTTCTGTTTCTTTTCCTATACAGCTTTTCTACATAACAAGCATGGGTTGAGATCAAGAGGAAGGAGCTAGAGGGGGCCATTTTCTTTCCTCTATCTTTGAGTTCTTGGAGGCTGTATGTGGCTGCTCTCTCCAGTGTTCAGGGAGCAGGAAGTGAGCCACTCTGCTTAAATCTAGCACTGCCTCTCCTTGGGAAGTATATAAAACTCTGGTTTATATACACTTTTGGGGGGCTGGATATGCTGTAAAGCAGCACAGGCCTTGAGTGATCCTGTTTTAAAACCCCAAAGGGATATCTGGGATGACTATGGGAACTACCTTGTCACCTGGCTTTGGGAAAGGAATAGAAAGAAATCTTAGCGCAGTATGTTTCTGTCGGAAATAGTGACTGATGTGTCCAGAGGGCAGGAGGTGGAGAGTTTATGTGTTCCCACTGGTCTGGTCTATAATGGCTTTCTAGTTGGAGAGCCAAAATAGAGACTGTGTGGGCAAGGACAGCTACCTCAAGAAGCCCAAGCTGGAGTCTTAGCACAGGGCCAGCCTCCTCCTGTATCTGTTCTTCTGTGGTTTCTGCAGTTCCCTACAAGTCTTTCCTATCAGAGATGATCGCCTTTCCATATATTTACTAAATGTACCTAGAGGGCTGGGCTCTTTGGTAAAGATGTATGACTTTGCACATGAAGGGTTACTCACGTGGCTCTAGCCCTTTTCTTTTTTCTCTCTCTCCCTTTCCTTCCTTTTCTTTTCTTTTCTTTCTTTCTTTCCTTCTTTCCTCCCTCCCTCTCTCTCTCTTTCTTTCTTTCCTTGTTTCATTCCTTTTTCTTTTTCTTTTTTTAAAATTCAAATGTGAAACCTCCCCTCTTTCTATACATTTATATTCTATTCATATAGCACCACTCCATGGGTAATCCAGGAGAGGAACTTACTTTACAATTTTCAAATACTAGGGGGGGTCAGTCCTTTACTGATAAATGAAGGTTCAGCCTTAGAATCAATTTAGCAGATTTTTCTTTTTCTTTTTCTTTTTTTTTACATCTTTATTGGAGTATAATTGGAGTATAACAATGGTGTGTTAGTTTCTGCTTTATAACAAAGTGAATCAGTTTTACATATACATATGTTCCCATATCTCTTCCCTCTTGCGTCTCCCTCCCTCCCACCCTCCCTATCCCACCCCTCCAGGCGGTCACAAAGCACCAAGCTGATCTCCCTGTGCTATGCGGCTGCTTTCCACTAACTATCTACCTTACATCTGGTAGTGTATATACGTCC
>NW_020185330.1:45139-88095 GCF_003031525.2 Neophocaena asiaeorientalis asiaeorientalis
GTCCAAACACCACTTGTGGTGTATATTTCTTATTTTATGTAAAACTGTACTGGGCTGCTTGGGTGAGCTGAAGTTACTGACATTTCTACAAGTCACTTGCCATTTTAGTAAGAGAAAGCATGGATGCTGGGCATTATGGAATGTTCTTGTTTAGCTTGTCATAGTCTACTTTGTGGAACATGCCAAAACTTCACTGTGGAGAATCAGAATTTGGTAAAAATTTGATCCCATCTAAAAATGTACAGTTACCAAACATTCTGGGGATATCTGTGGATAAGGTGGTTTTTGATTTGCACCTAGACAGCAAGCAGTAGCAAGAAAGATGCTCCAATGTAGTTAAATAATTTGTATTTCAGTTTCGTTAATTTAAATGGCATTAAAAAGTTCCAAGCTGTTTTCTAGCTTTCTGAATAGCATTGGGGAAAGTCCTAGCATGCTGTTCAATCTGCTATAAAATAGTAAGATTTGGCACTCATGTAGCCTTTGGAAATTAACACTGTATTTTTAGCCCTAATATAGTCATAGACTTTCCCTCCCAATTCCCAGAGATACTTAACTAGATTATTATTTAATAAAACAAAACAAAATCAAAGAATGTTGTGAAAATGTTGAAGTCCAGTAAGAAGCTATTTTTTCTCAGGACTATTTTACTCAGGACAACTTACTTTCCATTGGCTTTGTCCACCCCACTGCTGGGTTCACGGGACAGGGAAATCTTTATGTCAGAAGGCTCCATGTTCCAGATGTCCCGGGCATACTCCTTAATTGTGCGGTCACTGGAGAATTTCCCTGCGGCGGCTATGTTTCTGAGTACCATGATGTTCCAGGCCTTTGGATTCTGTAAACAAGAATTATACTTGTTTAATTGAATTAAATTAAATTGATGTGCATCTAAGGCTCAGGGCCTGAGTGCCCAACAAGCTGTATGACAAACATCAGGCCAAGCACATCCAAGTACAATTTATGGGGAAAGTGACAGGAGTAAATTGTAATGAATCATAAATACATTTGTTTCACAGTTGGGAGCTGGACAGGGCAGACTGTGCTTTTCTCCTATTTTAGATTATATTTCTCTAAAATGAAAAAGAAAGTATTTTTCACTCTTACAGAAATCCTAATTGGTAATTTCTGCCATAGTTACAATGTTTTGGCATGTAAGCCTTATTTCCCATGCTTCATTTTGAATGAAGATACCTCATCTCCCTTTAAACTACGGGGGAAAGGAAGAGACTAACATTCATTGTCTGCTAGATGCCACGTAAGAAATTTATCCCGTGGCTCACAGCCAGAGCTCGAAAAACACTACTCTAGAACATTAGCTACCATGCAGGCAAACAGTCCCATGGGAGACTTTATTCACCGACTTCTCTTTTCCCGTTTTTTTCAGAAAGTAGATACTCCAATAGGTTTACACTGAATCCCAAATACTCCACTGGGGTTTGAAAACAGGACCAATTAAGGTTTTATCCTAAATAAAAAATATACATCTATATATCTAAATAAAATATATATCTCATAATTTTATGTAAAAAGTATAAGAAGCTATTTATTTTTTATTAACATCTTTATTGGAGTATAATTGCTTTACAGTGTTGTGTAAGTTTCTGCTGTATAACAAAGTGAATCAGCTGTATGCATATGTATATCCCTATCTCCCCTCCCTTTTAGTGGGTCTCCCTCCCACCCTCCTTATCCCACCCCTCTAGGTGGGTCGCAAAGCACTGAGCTGATCTCCCTGTGCTATGCAGCTGAGAATCTACTTAGAGTCTCGTGATTTCGTAAAGAACTCTAAGAAGGAGTTCTATGGAAATGACCAGAATATTATTTGAAAACAACAGCAATGAATTATAAACATTTAAAAGAAAAACTAAAACACAGTCTGAAATTAGTTTATTCAGACTTTGGAAACTTACTAAAATAAGAAGAGAATAAAAGATCCCTCTCTTCACGTTCTTTATTTAAAGGGATAATGACTAGACTTTCCAACCATGTGGGCCATGTTTTCTACGCTTCAACAATACAATTATTGTTAAGAGTAAAAGCTGCAGGGCTTCCCTGGTGGCGCAGTGGTTGAGAGTCCGCCTGCCGATGCAGGGGACACGGGTTCGTGCCCCGGTCCGGGAAGATCCCACATGCCGCGGAGCGGCTGGGCCCGTGAGCCATGGCTGGAGCCTGTGCTCCACAACGGGAGAGGCCACGACAGTGAGAGGCCCGCGTACCGCAAAAAAAAATAAAAAATAAAAAAATAAAAGCTGCAGTTTACACTAATGAACAAGGAAGATGGAACAGAATGCTGGCCTTCTAGGTGGGCATCCTTTGGATCAGGGCCATCATTTTAGAAGGGACCATTGTGCAAAACCAACATTCACATTTGTGCGTGCCCTCACTCATATTTTCTTCTCCTGCTGTTTCACTTCTGTTTCTTTTCCTATACAGCTTTTCTACATAACAAGCATGGGTTGAGATCAAGAGGAAGGAGCTAGAGGGGGCCATTTTCTTTCCTCTATCTTTGAGTTCTTGGAGGCTGTATGTGGCTGCTCTCTCCAGTGTTCAGGGAGCAGGAAGTGAGCCACTCTGCTTAAATCTAGCACTGCCTCTCCTTGGGAAGTATATAAAACTCTGGTTTATATACACTTTTGGGGGGCTGGATATGCTGTAAAGCAGCACAGGCCTTGAGTGATCCTGTTTTAAAACCCCAAAGGGATATCTGGGATGACTATGGGAACTACCTTGTCACCTGGCTTTGGGAAAGGAATAGAAAGAAATCTTAGCGCAGTATGTTTCTGTCGGAAATAGTGACTGATGTGTCCAGAGGGCAGGAGGTGGAGAGTTTATGTGTTCCCACTGGTCTGGTCTATAATGGCTTTCTAGTTGGAGAGCCAAAATAGAGACTGTGTGGGCAAGGACAGCTACCTCAAGAAGCCCAAGCTGGAGTCTTAGCACAGGGCCAGCCTCCTCCTGTATCTGTTCTTCTGTGGTTTCTGCAGTTCCCTACAAGTCTTTCCTATCAGAGATGATCGCCTTTCCATATATTTACTAAATGTACCTAGAGGGCTGGGCTCTTTGGTAAAGATGTATGACTTTGCACATGAAGGGTTACTCACGTGGCTCTAGCCCTTTTCTTTTTTCTCTCTCTCCCTTTCCTTCCTTTTCTTTTCTTTTCTTTCTTTCTTTCCTTCTTTCCTCCCTCCCTCTCTCTCTCTTTCTTTCTTTCCTTGTTTCATTCCTTTTTCTTTTTCTTTTTTTAAAATTCAAATGTGAAACCTCCCCTCTTTCTATACATTTATATTCTATTCATATAGCACCACTCCATGGGTAATCCAGGAGAGGAACTTACTTTACAATTTTCAAATACTAGGGGGGGTCAGTCCTTTACTGATAAATGAAGGTTCAGCCTTAGAATCAATTTAGCAGATTTTTCTTTTTCTTTTTCTTTTTTTTTACATCTTTATTGGAGTATAATTGGAGTATAACAATGGTGTGTTAGTTTCTGCTTTATAACAAAGTGAATCAGTTTTACATATACATATGTTCCCATATCTCTTCCCTCTTGCGTCTCCCTCCCTCCCACCCTCCCTATCCCACCCCTCCAGGCGGTCACAAAGCACCAAGCTGATCTCCCTGTGCTATGCGGCTGCTTTCCACTAACTATCTACCTTACATCTGGTAGTGTATATACGTCCATGCCTCTCTCTCGCTTTGTCACAGCTTACCCTTCCCCCTCCCCATATCCTCAAGTCCATTCTCTAGTAGGTCTGTGTCTTTATTACTGTCTTACCCTAGGTTCTTCATGACATTTTTTTCCCCTTAAATTCCATATATATGTGTTAGCATATGGTATTTGTCTTTCTCTTTCTGACTTACTTCACTCTGTATGACAGACTCTAGGTCTATCCACCTCATTACGAATAGCTCAATTTCGTTTCTTTTTATGGCTGAGTAATATTCCATTGTATATATGTGCCACATCTTCTTTATCCATTCATCCGATGATGGACACCTAGGTTGTTTCCATCTCTGGGCAATTTAGCAGATTTTTCAAATGCTGATGGTGGTCCCACCCACTACTGGGTCAGAATCTCTTAGAAGGCGGTGGGCATCTGTACTTTGAGAAAACTGCTTGGTGATTCTGATGCACTTCTGTTTAAGGGCCCCGGCCCTAAATAGGCTCCTGGAGGGGCCTTGGCTTTGTCCATGCTGGGGCCTCAGTGCCCAACATGGTGCCTGCCATGGAGGCACCCAATGCCCCAGTGCCTCTCTGTTGAATAAATGAGTGGGTAAAGTGAGTATTTAATTTCGCTTTATACTCTCAGTCTCTAGGATATGCCTGCTGCATGGTGGGTCCTCAATAAATATTGAATTATTTGTGACTTTTTACTTGGATATTAAAAAACCTACAACTGCAACTGAAATGTCAAATGCCAACCTTTGCCTGAATTCGGGAACAGTCAAGTTTTGATCTGAAAAACCTAAAGAGCTGCCTCACTTCCCATTTTTGATTGGTTGGTGGGGCCCTGTTATTTAGATTTAATAAAAAGAAACCAAAATTTTAATGAACCGTAAACTGGTTTCCTTTGTAAGTCTCGGCCATGTACTCACCATGTACAGCTGACTGACTTTTTCTTGACACTTGACGTAGGCTTCATAGTCTGCAAAAACTTTAAACCTTTTTTTGTGATTAGAAGGAAAAGACAAGAAGCTTCATTAATAGATGTGTGCTAAGATTCCATTCAAAATTCGCTTTTGCTTAATGTCAGGCACGGCTGGCTTACCTATCTGACACTTCTATTCACAAGGGTTTCAACCAGCCCTCAACCTTTCTTCCCACACGTGAGAATGTTATCACACGGATGCATCTGAAAGTTGGGTACACCCATGGAAGGAGAAAAAGAATACCAAATTTGTGGGTCTTATTCTTAAGTCTTCTCCTTGCATTGTTAGTGGAAAATATCTAATTTTCCTTTCCAAGTCTACGTTAGCTTATCACATCACAGATCTATGCTAATCTACATGTGTTGCAGTTGGTTTAAGATATTCTCATCCCCTTTCCACGGCCCAAACAGCACCATCTTCTTGTGGGAACTCACCTGTCATGATAAAATAGCATGTTGACTAAGTCTTTGAAGAGGTCAGGCTGCTTGGGAGAAAAGAAGCCCTTGTCAATTTGATCGATGGCCAGCTTTAGCTCTGGAAGTGCCTCGTAATATTCTTTTGCCTTATACCTGTAGGGTCGGGGCGGGGGATAAGAAAAGGTTCTGTTAATGTTAATGACACACTGGACGCTACATTAGCTGTGAAAAATGCATTCAGAAATATGGTATTTATAAAGTCATTATAGAGTTCAACAGGGTATAAATAATACTTAACTAGATCCTAACATCTTTTTTCCCAACTAAATTTGATTAGTTCCTTGTAACCAAAGACACTAAGGACAGTAGATAATAAAAATCCTAGTCACAGAGCAATAGTCTAATCCGGTAAAATACAGTAAGATTCATTTCAAAGCAGGCTTTATGGCTCTAAACAAGCGTTGTACAGTTGCTTTTTTTAAAAAAAGATTTATTTATTATTTCTTTCTTTCTTTAATTTATTTTTGGCTGAGTCGGCTCTTAGTTGCAGCACGTGGGATCTTTCATTGTGGCCTGTGGGCTTCTCTCTAGTGTGGCGGTGGGTTTTCTTTTCTCTAGCTGTGGTGTGCAGGCTCCAGGGCGCTTGGGTTCTATAGTTGTGGCGCACGGGTTCCAGAGCTCGTGGTCTCTGTAGTTTGCAACACACGGGCTCAGCAGTTGTGGCGTGCGGGCTTAGTTGCCCCACAGCATGTGGGATCTTAGTCCCCTGACCAGGGATCGAACCCGCATCCCCTGCATTGTAAGGCGGATTCTTTACCACTGGACCACCAGGGAGGTCCCCGACAGTTGCTCTTTGGTCCCACAGATTCCCAAATTTGTTGCTACTGAACAAAAATTTACTTCCAAGGGTTGGGAAGTGTATTTGACACCCTCCAGATTTTGTGATTGCTGTGGTTCCTTTGAGCAGCATCTTTCTTTACTTCTTATTTGAATCCAGGTTAATAAACCTATCCAGGTATTAAGTGGAACAAGTATTCTGGGTGCTTCTATACAACCAGGCCTATCATCTACCACATTTTAGTCCATCTCTTTGAGGTCTTAAAGGAACACTAGATGGTTTAATTAATAGGCAAAAACTTCAACTACACACTGGTTCAGTGTTTTGATCAAAGTAAAGATCACAGATGTGGAGAAGTGAATAGCTCATGAGGCCAGCTCTGTCATGGCTGATAACAAATAGCAACGAGCCCATGTACCTGTGCCCAAGCTCCTTTCACTTTCACTTGCTGCGTGTAACAAGACTAATCTGTGGTCAGGAGGGTCCCCTGACTCATGGGAGATGTTCTGCTGTCACTCTCATGGGACCTGCCTCAATGGGACACCTGAGTGGGCAGGTACCCTCCTGGGGGGGATACCTGCTCAACAAGCAGGAGTGCTCTCTCACCCTTTCTTGTCCAAAGCAGCCACGTCCTCTATTCTCATGCCAAAGATGAACAGGTTCTCTTCCCCGGCTTCCTCGGCCATTTCCACATTGGCCCCATCCATGGTCCCGATAGTCAGGGCCCCGTTCAGCATGAACTTCATATTGCCTGTCCCCGAGGCTTCGGTGCCTGCGGTAGAAATCTGCTCCGACAGATCTGTGGCTGGAATGACTGCAAGCAAGGCATTAGTGATAGAATTAGTGATCCTGGTCTCTCTGGATCTGCTTGTACGGTATCCAAGCATTCACCTAGCTGGCCTGTGCTAATCACTAAAGTAGTATGTGTACATCAAGATAAACACTCAAATGGTGTAGGATGGATCTCACTCTTCCCCTTGACTCTGGCAACCACTTTTGCCCCTTTCTGATGCGCTTCTTGGTGGTTATGGCCACAGTGCTAAATAACTCTATGCTTACACTACTCTTCCTTGGTCTATAAACTTTAAAGAGCATCTACTGACTCTCTGCTATAAAAGTTGACACTACAGTGAAATAAAATTCCTATTTTATGGCAAGACAAGAACAAGTTAAACATGAAAATTTTTCTCTGCCCTTTGGCCTCCTCTCTCCCTTCTCCTGTGCCTTGTGTATCTGCATTAGGCATGGACCAAACCTCCCCATCAGCAGAAATATCTACTCAGCCATAAAGAGCAACGTTCTCCTGGCACCAACAAGACAACTCCTTAAAAGATAACATTCCTTCTTGATCTTGTAAGGGGTCACAATGACCCACCACTTTGTACCTGAAGATCTGGATTGTGTAAACTGTCAACAATACAGCATTTAATGTAGAGCCCCCTGTCTCGAAAAACTTATATAACTGCTTTGACTTCTAATGGGTGGAACAGTTCTTGGAACTTTCTGATCTGCTGTTCCTGGGTTATAATCCTCAGTTTGGCTCAAATAAAATTTTCCATTTCTTTCTTGGACGGGCTGATTAATTTTTTTTATCAACCTTACATTTCTCTTCTCCCCCTTCCTCCTTTCAGTTTTTGTTATGGTTTTATTTTTATTTCTTCTATTTTATAACTTTATAAAATATATCTAAACTTCTCTTTCTTGATCCTTAAAATTCAGAATCTTCCCTGACCCCTCTTTTGCAATCTGAGGAAACTGGATTGTGCCATTCCTTCCACTCCTTACCACCTTCCTTCCACTTTCATTGCAGGGAAATAAGCCACAGGCAACTGAGGTGTGCCCAGGGCAGACCTTTCAGTCTGATTCACACAGAAGTTCCTGCTGCCTGCAGCATCCCTCCGGTGCCTCCACTACAAAGCACAGGACCTGCTTTACTTTGAGAGCTTTACTTTGAGAGCTTATAGACATATCTTCATTTGCGCCCATAAAAATCTGGCTCTTTTTTTCTTTATGCAGACAGTTCTTAAATTGTAACATCAGAGGACCCAAAAACACCTCAGAAAGAGAAAGGTCCCTTTTCAATTCGGGAAAAGGGAGAACACACAGTTGGCATTTGCATGTGGGTGGTGCTTTGTGATGCAAATAAGAAAAAGAAAGGGATGTTGGCTTCTTGCCAGTCTGCCTGTCCCCACATGGGAACTCCACGCCTGCTCTGAGCGCCTGTCTGAGGCACGTCTAAGCCTAGGGCTTTGGCAGCCTGACATCTGCCCTCATTCCCTGCTGCCACATGAACAAATGACAGCCCTTCTTTCCATGGAGTGACCAGAGGAATATCCGGGGATTGGGGCACTGGTGTTCTATTGCAGAACTGGGGCTGGGAACTGAAGATCTTTTTTTTCTTTTGTAGAGCACGCTCTGTACTTTACCAAAACCTCAGGGCCACCTCCTCCAACACCCAGCCCTGAGCAGCTGAGAAGAGGAAAATGTGCTTGCAGATGTAACCTCTGATGTGGAGTCTGGGGACAGTCATCTCAGTGTCAGTTGGGTCACCTTAAACATTCTTAGCTTAGGGTCGTATTCTGCCTAAGAGTGACACCTTCTGTCCTAAGTCACTGGCTCCCGAGGTCAGCTGCTCCATTTTTCTATAACGTGTAATCCATCCCTAGCATGTGCCCTGGCCCCGCATGGTTTGTGAGGACAGCACTACCTTTTTCAGCAAGAGACACTCTGTAGTTCTCCAGGAAGATGAGTTTCAACTTGCTTCCAACCATGGGGTCATTGTTCACCACCTCTGCCACTGAAGTGATCAGCTTTATAATCAGTTTGGCCATGTGATATCCTGGGGCAGCCTTGGGGAAGGGTGTGGACACATGACAGAATGCAGGCATGATGAAGTGGAGAAACAGCAAAAGAGACAAGAGCCCCCAAGTACCCAGGGAAGAGAAGCAACTTACTTTGCCACCGATTATAACTGTTCTGGGCACGAATAGCTTCTTCGGGTCTTTCTTAATGCCTGCAAAAGATGGAGAAGGGGATGGAACGGAGGACGGTGGATGGCCAGGGTGGTGAGAGCTCCACCTCTGGGGGCTGGTCGGGGGCTGCAGGGCTGACTCACGGTTGTACATGGTGACCACATGCAGGCAGTTCAGGAGCTGCCGCTTGTACTCATGGATCCTCTTCACCTGCACATCAAACATGGAGGATGGGTTGATCTTCACTTTGTACTCCTTCTCCAGGAACTGAGAAAACTTCAGCTTGTTCTCCTGTTGAGACAGTGCATGGGGCCAGAGCCCTTTGGACTCAGAAGCATTGGGTGGGTGGTCTGTTTTTAAAGAGTGGGGCATGAACCCTCCAAGCAAGTGCTGCTGGGCAAAGCATCCACACCGGGAAGCCTCACCTGCTTCACGTTGGAAATCTCCCGGAGGAAGATGTCGTCGCCCAGGAAGCTGTTCAGCTTTGTCAGCTGGCTCAAGTCCTTCACACAGTCCTCCCCGATTTTCTTTCAGTTTAAAGGAAAAGGTGACTCGAATCAGGGAAGGCAGTCAAGCCCACATGAGCAGTTTCTGTCAGTCTGTGGCAAGGGCTCACACGCCCCTAACACTCGCACCCCACAGCACACAGAATGGCTTCGTTCACAGGAGATGCTGAAAACGCCGTGTGGGAAGAACACTTGCTATACCTTCAGTGGTATTAAGTGTTAAAAACAGGCAATCTACCTAAAAAGGGTGACAAATAACCCAGGTTCTACTGGTTACTATTAGAGGACAAACAAAGGTCCTGTTAGAGGACCTCTGTGATCCTTTTATTAAACAGGGGTAGATGTCATATGAGCACTGTTCACCAGGGCCAGCTATGTAATGCGTGGGGTCTCTTTTTTCTGAAATTCAGAATTTCAAGCTGGCTACGGCGGAGAACGAAACCAGTGCGGAGCTCTGTGGGGTTGCACAGGCCACTGGCTTGGGGATGAAGCAGGCCCTGCTGCAGACTGGACTTGCAAGTTATAAGCGCACTCCCTGCCTCTTGAATTCTAGTCAGAAACCCCCTTTCCCTCGGCACTTCCCGGTTACCTCTGCTATTAACTCTGCCAGTCCTGGGTTGCAGAGTAACAGCCAGCGCCTTGGAGTGATCCCATTGGTTTTATTCTGAAACTTGTCTGGCTCTAGCTCACTGAAGTCCTTGAATCTGGAGATGGAAGAGACACATCACTAAACGTGGCCGGAACGGCAGGTTCCCGCATGCTGGATGAAGTTCAGGGTTAGATCTAAGGAGCAGAGTGTAGGCTTAGAAAGGTTAAATAAAAGTGGAGAGAGGGGCTGACAGCAGCTATGGGTGTCATTCTAAATAGAAATCCATTTGCAATTCAAAATAATTGCAAGAAAAAATCCAATCTAATCACCTTCATATGATTTTCCGGCACTGACATATATATCAGACTTTTGAGCAGAAGAGTTTTGTTTTTTTTCTTGTAAGTCTAGAATTAGGACTGTTCAGAGAGGAAGGCCTTTTCCTTTTAGAGAAGGGTTCTTTGTACAGAAGACATTACTTTTATATATTTAACGGGGCCTTTCCTCATCTCCAACCGCAACCCTGCATTCGCTAGCACCGTTCTATTCCAGAGCAATGTGAGACCCACTGCGACAGGGGTGGAGGCTCACACTTGGTTCTTCACGATGTCTGAGTGAATTTTAGCCACGCCGTTCACAGCATGGGAGCCCACAATGCAGAGATGGGCCATGTTGATCCTTTTGCCTCCTTCCTCTTCTATCAGAGACATCCTTCTCAGGCGGTCGACATCTTTAGGAAACAAGGCGGCAATTTTCTAGGCAAAGGAAGAGAAAGGCCTTACTGGTCACTCAGGTTTCCAGCAACCCTGGGATAACGTCATTCACTTCCCAACCAAAACCTTTGATGGAGCAAAGGTAAAACTTCACTCCCACAGAGAGGAGTGAAGATGCTTAGGGAGATGCCATCCCTCCAGGTTAGTTATTTTCAAAAGGATGTCATTAACAGAGCCCCACCCAGACTTGAGTGCTTTTGATGTATCAATGACTGAAAGATGTTTGGGCCTCAGGTTTGGTAAGAGGGAAGACTGCAGCCACCCTTAACATCTCTAGACCTCCTTCTCAAAAGGGTTATGAATCTGTCAAAGTGACTTACATCTAAATGCTTTTGATTCATCTCGTAAATGATTTGCAAATGTCGAGGAAGCAGCTTTTCCACCAGCTCTACAGGCCAGCGCTCCAGGGCTTCCGGGAGCACGGTATGGTTGGTGTAGGCAAAGGTCTTCTGGGTGATCTCCCATGCCTGCGGGGAGAGGGGGGCTCAGTGCTTGCCTCTGCAGGAAAGGCGGCCTGCAGGTGTGCCCCATCCTGCAGGCCAAACACTTCCTCAACTCCTGCCCGTCAGCAACAGGACAATTCTATCTGCATGTATACAGTTAGACACAATTCCGCTAGGTTCCTGAATGGTCCAGGTAATGGGAACATGTTTTTTTGGGGCGCGGGAGGGGGAGGAAAAGCAGTAAATTGTCTGATAAAATTTAGGATAGCATATGCTGATAAATCTTCTCTAGTATCCTAACTTGTCTTTCATCTATTAAACAAACAAAACTTGAGGAATAAAACTTCAGTAATGTTCTGAGAAAGTACCAAGTATGTTTAAAATCGATGGAGACACCTTCAGTTAGCTGTATTCTCAGGCTAGAGAGTTTAATTTCGAATCCTTTTAGACACAAAAATGGCAAACACAATATAAGCCTTAATGTAGCCACTGAGCTGTGTCCCATTAGCAATGTGTTTATTTATTTCTTAGTCTTACTCCCTGTAAAGCAGTAAGACCTGAGACATGTCAGCGCCAGGGCAAAGTTTACCTTTAACTGTTGGAAGTTAGCAACAGTGACTTATTTTGAAAAACTGTGAAAGGCGCTTTGGGCAGAATCTCTTAAGCACAGATATTCTGGCCAGTCAAAGGAAAAGGAAGCCAAAGCATCCGGACCTTGGACCAGGGCAATTTTTCAATGTCCACAAAAATCCTCATCAGCTCAGGGATGGCGAGCGCAGGGTGAGTGTCATTCAGCTGGATGGCAACCTGCAAGGGGAAAACCGACGTGAAGGTCACCGACGGCCCAGGCCCTTGTTCTCATCCATGCCTCATACGTGCACCAAACAAAATGTCTGCCCTCTACAGAAGGCTTTAAGTATACTGTAGCTACTCAGTTTTTTTTTAAATTGAAGTATAGTTGATTTAAAGGATTGTGTTAGTTTCAGGTGTACAGCATAGTGATTCAGTTATATATAAATATTCTCAGATTATTTTCCATTATAGGTAAGTAAATTTCCTGTGCTACACAGGAAATCCTTGTTGCTTATCTATTTTATGTATAGCAGTGTGTATCTGTTAATTCCATACTCCTAGTTTCCCTCCCTCCACCCCCTTTGGTAACCACAAGCTTGTTTTCTATGTCTGTGAGTCTGTTTCTGATTGGTACATAGACACTCAGATTTTTTTTAGCATGGAGGCAGAGGAGTAAATCTGATGGAAGTCCTGATGCCCTCAGTTGTTCCCGCCTGCGTTCAGGCTGAATACTCGCCTGGTCTGGGAAGGCATCAAATGCAGTTCCGGCACTCCTGCTGGACCCAAGCTTAGAGGCTTTGAAACGTCGGATGACATCTTGCAAGGTAGCAGCCACCACAAAGTACTCCTGCTTCAGTCTCAGCTCCTTCCCTTCAAAAAACTTCAAGCCAGAGAGACTGAGTGAGAGGGCTCACATTGCTAGGAGTGGCCAGAACATGGGTGGCATCCCCTACCAGGGGACTTAAAGGCTAAAGCCCATGGGATGTCTGGTGGAAGCTGGCAGGTTGAATGCCAAGCATCAGCCTCCTGAAACTCCACTAAAATGACAGTAAAGGGATTGAAAAAAGGCATACTGATAAAGGATGAAGGGAATGGAGAGAAGACAACAGCAACAACTTTTCAAAAGCTGAAAAACAGATGGATAAATGGTAAACTGAACCAGAAGACCCAGGAAAGCGGCATCCTGACCTGGTAGTGGAGAAAAGCCAAAGGAACAACCCAGTGTATACACTGAAGCTCCCAAAAGGCCCAGGAATTGTCAGCATTGGGTGCCTTCAGAAGTAGGGGTGAAGAGAGGGTAAAAGGTTAGTGGGGAGCCTAAGAAGCAGTTGGCCTCAGACCTCCTCTCCAATTCCCTCAACTGGACAATCTCCTTTGCCAACTCAGGCAGAAGCTGGAGGTCTGTTCTCTGGAGATGGTATAACAGGGGTCTCTGGACTGGAGAGCAGCAGGTAAAGTCGGAGGCAGGGGTACCATCCCATACTAAAAATGGGGGAGGAGGCTCAGTGAAAGTTTATGTACTGAATACTGATGCTTTCAGTCTTCATCTCCCAACTGAATTTGAGGACACAGGCAGCCAGTGTTAATTCCACCAGGAAAGAAGCTGCAAGCGTCTTCTCTAGGGAATTCGACCAGCACAGGAGGGAGGACCTAGACATGGACATGAGGAACTCCACCAGGAAGTGGCCCCAGCAGGTCACAGGTGAGGGAAACCAAATAGATAAATCCCAAACAAGTGTACAGAGCTCCCCAAAACTTGTTGGTACCTTTCTCTTAAGTTTCAGTGGGCAGCTAAGGACCATTAGACAGCTAAGAAAAACTTCTAAAACATGTTAAAATAATAAAAGCCAACTTAGAGGTAACAGACATTAGAGAAAAGAATGATTAGAAGAATACTACCAGTATCCTCAGATAGATTAGATATTGTATTCAAGAAATAAGAATAAGATGCTTCAAGAAAATATCTAGAGCAAAAAAAGATTACTTGGAAATTAAAACATGACAGCCAAAGTGAAAAACCCAATAGGAAGATTGGAAGAGAGAGTTGTGATTGCCCAAAACGTGAGCAGGAAGACAAAGAGATGATAAATAAAAGAAAAAAAGGTAAGAAGACTAAAGAACCAGTTGAGGATGTTTAACAATTCCAGACCATTTCTCAGAGAGCTGTATTCCTGTGTCCCCAGACTGAAAGGGTACCCAGGCGTGATAAGTGAAAGCAGACTTACACCAAAGCACCCCCCCCCAAAACTTCTAGTACACTCGGAGAGAGGGGGTTTGGAGAGGGACAGAGGGAGGGGAAGAGGGAGAGGGAGACTAGAAGCTTTCAAAGGGGGAAAAAAGCAGAATTCAAACAAAAGATCAAGAATCCAATTGCATTGTACTTTTCGGCAACACCAAAAACTAGGAGATTAAAAAAAAAACAACTTTTGAGTCTTCAGTATCCAGGCAAACTCCCAATGAGAGGGCAAAATAAAGACATTTTCCAACATGCAAGGTCTCAAAAAAATTGACCTCACTTGCACCCTTTCCTAGGAAGCCCCAGGCATGTGTACAACCAAAACAAGGGAGCAAACCAAGACGTGGGATCCTGGAAACAAATGACCCCAGAGAGACGTCCTCAGAACAATGGGAAAAGTAAATCCCAGGATGACAGCGGAGCAGCCAACCAGAAGAGATCCAGAAGAGACTTCAAGACCGAGTCAACAGAATACCTAAGGTGTTTGAATATATTGAGAGGAAATTTCTACGACTGGGGTAGAGTATAGGCTAAATTAGGGAAAAGTACTCAGAAAACCAAGCAAACAAACAAAACAATGATTAACTCCAGGAAAGGAGAACATTTTCAGGAAAGGAAAAATAATCAAGAGATGATGACATGTATGTGCACAGATCAGCTGTCTGTAGCACTGACAGCGTCATAATAATGTAAACACTAGCTGAAGAGCTAGTGCAAATCACCATGTGATTATGTTGAGAGAGTGGGCATAGAAAACGTGTTTTTGTGGTGGGGGTGGAAGTCTATGGGAGGAAGGGAGCTAAACTCTCATCTTCAGTAGTGGGGCATCAATATTGTAAAAAGAGGAAATCACGAAGCAGCAGTAACAGCATGTTGTTAGAAATATGGAGGTAAGTATCCAGGAAAGCAATTCAAAGCAAGGGGATGTAGTTGCTTTGGGGAAGTGGGAAATAGGAGACTGATTTTATAGTAAGCCTCAGAGAGCTGCTTTTCTCTTTAAACTGTGTGCAGGTACAACTTTGATAAAAGTTTAAAAACCAAAAGAAAAATTTAAAGTCATTAATAGGAAACTGTCTGGATTGATATTACCAATGGGAATTTATAGGTGATAGAATTTGGAATTTTTTTTTTAACTTGGTAGTTTTTTATATGCTTATATTTCTTTTTCTAATAGCATGTTTCATAGTACAAAATATAATGAAATCATTATTCTAAAAAAAGCACATGAATCCATCCACAATGAATTTAAATGTTTATTGAGTTAGGGAATTTTTAATGTGCTAGACATAAAATGATTAATTAAACAATCACTGACCTCAGTTAAGTTCAAACTACTGGGGAGAGACAGATGTATAATCAAGGCTTGAAATAAAACAAGACAGTTTTTAAAAACATTTATGTTGTATTTAAGTGTATACACAGCACTTTGGGAACCTGAATACTCAGATGATTTCTTTATCTGAGCCCTGAAAGGTAAGTAGGAATTTGAGGTGAGCACAGAGGGCCAGAGTATTCCCTGCAGGCAGAGGAAACCTGGGCAAAGCATGGAGGTGAGAAAAAACAGGGCAAATAACCCTCTACAGCTGGGACCTATTGGTAGGGCAAGATCACAGAGGATGTGTCAGAGAACTGATGACCATATAGATGAAGATACACCTACGATTCTGTACTTCTCTTAGGGGTAAGCAAAAACCTTAAAGAATTTTAAGCAAGGGAAAAAAAAAAATCTCATTAGTTGCAGAGTGAGGACAGGGGGCGAGACTCTTGGAAGACAGACTAATAGGGCTATGGCCAAGTTGGGGAGAGGGAATGAGTCTGTTCTTGTGGTTGCAGTACGAAAAAGATTTATCAACTTCTACTTAAAAACAAGCATAACCCTGAGAGCTACCGTTTTTGCCCAATGAATTTAGTCAACTTTGCACCCCATGCTAACCTAGTATGTGTTATCAATTGTTGTGGACGATTATTTCCAAGTAAAGTTAGGTTTGGGCCCTACTGAAGATAGGAGGATGAATTTCAAGCCCCTTCTAGTTAAGCAATCCTGCAGGCTTGGGTTTGGCTAGGCAGTGTGGCTCCAGTCTTGGAAGGATTCTTACTTTAATTGACCTTGAAACAGAACAGTCTTTTGCTTTTGTGTTACAGATTTCTTTTAAGGTACTGAAGTCACATCGTTGCTCCCAAAGGAAAAATAACATATACCATTAAGTTCCTAAAAATGCTGCAGCAAATCCACTTAAGCCTCCTTGGAGATGGGTTTAACACTAAGTGGATATCTGGTCTTAGGATCATTTATGTCCTAGTCCCCAAGATCCTTGTTTTGTGGACATCTTTGTGGAGCAGAGTACTGGTTTGGTTGCTTCTGAGATTATTATTTTTTTAAAAAAATTATAGCATCCAGAAAATTATTTTACTCATGGAGAAGTTAGAGCTAAGTATATTTTAACCCACTAAGAATCCATAACAGTGGGCTTCCCTGATGGCGCAGTGGTTGAGAGTCCGCCTGCCGATGCAGGGGACACGGGTTCGTGCCCCGGTCCAGGAAGATCCCACATGCTGCAGAGCGGCTGGGCCCATGAGCCATGGCTGCTGAGCCTGCGCGTCTGGAGCCTGTGCTCCGCAACGGGAGAGGCCACAACAGTGAGAGGCCCGCATACGGCAAAAAAAAAAAAAAAAGATCCATAACAGTCATCTGAGATCCAGTTCCAAGTGTTTTTTTTTTTTTCTTAAACTAAGTTATTTTTTGTGTAAACTTTGGAATGATCACCTATAAGAAAAAGTTTAATGAGATAAATAAGTGGCATAAGAAACAAATGTCTGCTCCTGGGTCTATTCTGAGGTCCATGACCCCACCTTGCCTTGGGTCAGAGGATACCCATGAGTGAGGGGAAGAGAACAGGCAAGACACCTCCAGGGACTTCTGATGCTGTGGATGAAATTTCTGTTTGGAAAGGAAGGAGTGCTTCACCTGTACTGCACCTCATCTTTTATAGCCAGGTTTTGGTTTGAAATACATGTACAGAGCCTCCCAATTAGTGATGGGGTCACTAATCAAGGGCGAAACACCAATTCTGATTTCATGAATTGTACAAATTCGTTTTCCTTACATGGGTGGGAGGGGAAATCTACACAAGTCAGGAAGAGATATGGTGATTATTCCTCACTGAAGGAAAAAACCCAATATTAAGTATGTGCCTTATGGCTACTGAATAGGTGCTTCTGAAATAAGCTGCTTCTGTTTCCACTGAGAAAGCAAGCTTGATCACTCACATTATCATTGGGATAGAGGACCCGGGAGATGTTCTCGGCCAGATTCCGGTCCAGCACAGCCTGAATGTAGTCTCCAACGTTAACTGAGGGAAATGTTAGAAAAATGAATAAACAGACGAGCCAGCCACTGTTTTCAGAAGCCCCCTGATCTCACCTGATGCTTGTTGGGTACCATGTGGGATTCCTAAAAATCCAAAAAGATTCCAGCAAACCTTCATGCTGTGATTCACATGACAGTCTAAGAGTGTTAGACTGAAGGACTGATTTAACCATGTGCCCCATACCTGCTCCATATAATGCTTTAGTCACTAAAGAGTTTGGATCAGAAACTCAGTGCAACTTGGCTCTAATTATTGGACAGAAAGATTAAAGGTACACGAGGAAAGGGAGCCCACGCTGTACTCACAGTCTCTGAGGTTAAAGTCATTGGGTGCGCGAGCGGACCAGAGGCGCATGGTGTTGACCGTGTTGTTCAGATATCCAGGCACCGGGGTGTCATATGGAAGGGCAAGGACCACCTGCGGGGTGAAACCAAAGCAGCTACTTACTGTTACCCACGTGGATGGAGGAGGTTGAACAGAGGTGGGAGAGAGCAGCTGGAATTTGGTTCCTGGCTCCATCACCAACTCAAACTGTATGATCCCTAAACCAAGCTAAGGGTCCCAAGGCTGGAGGTGGTATTAGGGGCCATGTCGGTCCTCCTCCCACTTGGAACAATATGGATGGCTGGAATGACCCAGACAGATGGTCCCAGATGGTCCTCCACATCATTTCCACGCTGACTTCCCTTTGTGTCCCTTGCCCTGATCTGGACACAGATCTTTCATGTTTCAAGATCAAGCCATTGCTCTAAAGAGAGCAAAATACGATGTGCAAAGTGGTAAATGTGAATCTGTACCCATTAAAAAACAGTAATCAAGATAAGTTTCATATAGGCTATTCAATGATCTGATTTCAAATATGGTGAAAATTAGCAGAATAGGAAATTTATGAAGATAAATATTACATATGATGTTTAAAATGCTATGCTGGATTTTTCAAAGTTGCACAAAGAAGAGTTATTTTAGTGATCTAACAAATAAGCTGATAATTAGCTGAGATGTGTCTAAGAGGTGAGCTTTGGAAAATTTAGCTCAATATTTGTGACAGTCATGGAAATACAGAAGAACAGGAAGATGAACCATGTTTCACATGAATTCAAAATTTATGTGGGAGAAGACAATTTTCTATTCCCTGCCTCATCAGAATCAAGCTCTAAGGAAGGGGAATAACAGATGGATTGAATCGGAGGAGGCTAGAGATCATCTAGTGCAACTTAAGGCGTTTTGGATATGAGGGGAATGAAGCTGAGAGAGAAGTGACTTACCCAAGGTCATAGTCAGTGGTAGTGTTGAAACCTAACCACAGATCTCTTTAATTTGGTCTGCTGAATTATGAAGGAATGAAACACTCTAGCCTATATCAGTCAGTCACATACATTCAGTCATGCTTTCATGAACATTATTAACCACAGAGTAATAAATCACATTTATTTGAATATCTTTTACTAGGAAATAAAGATCTCTGGAGTTCTAAGAGCAAGTTGTGGTCAATCAGGAGAAGTCACTTACAGAGTGGGACTCTGAGTCTGGGTCCAAACATGACTCGTCCTTCTGACCCTCAAAGCATAATTGAAGCAGCTGGGGAAGCACATGGCTTGGAGGTCCCTTTAGAGAACTTCAGGGAGAAGTTGCCACCTCAGAGCTCACATGAGGCTGTGCTTTCTTTGGGATGCTCCCATCGTGGTGGGAGCATGAGAGCCAGGACTCCCCTCATGAGCAATGTCCCATCAGCCTGGGCACTTGTTCAGAGATGCACTGCAGTGTGAGGCTCCTTCCTGAGAATCCTTCTTTCCCTCTCTCTCTTCACAGGTGTCACACCTGCATTGCAGTCTGAACGACTTCCCCCCTCCTCCCGTCCCCTTTCCCTTTATCTTTCACAGGCATTTCTGCAATAGATCACTTGTACTTCTAATTCTCCCTTCTGTCTGCTTCCCAGAGGACCTGAACTGACACAAGAAATGAAACAAATAACTCAGTTTACTGGAAGCCTTCACAGCAGGCATACATGAGGTCTGACCTCAAGCTCTCTGACCTCACTAGCTACAAACCTGGGGCTGACCAGGCAGTGGCGTCAATCCATAAAATTCTGCACAGGTTGGGTCAGCTCACCCTTTATTACATCTGCCCCATAAACTTGCCTTTGTGGGCACAGAAAAACACACTCTCCCTAATTGAATTTCTGGATATATTATGAAAATGTCTAGAGGTGCTTTGTAAATATATCATCAGGTCATCATAAGGTCATCAGTGGGACTTACGAAGTAAACAGAATGCCTCCAGGATTGGGAGTATAACCTGCGTACGTTTAAACAGATCAGAAGCCACTGGAAGTTTTAGACACCAAATACTTGCTAGATTAATACCCAAAACATGTGAGAATTCTTTAGGCATATTAACAATTGATTTGTTGCAGTTCTTACGATCATATTTGTAATCAACTGCAACTCAGTTGTGGTCTCTTGTTTAACCAAAATAAAAGGGGGGGGATGGATAGAGGGAAACATCTTGAAATTACAGTATCAGTTTATTCCTTATTATATATAATGACCTATTTTAGCTTCTGATCCATTATTTCGTATGCTGAAAAAATCATGTTCAGATAGGAAAAACTTCACAAGAAGTTTTTCTTTTGTGAACTGTGAATAGCCTTGCATGGATTAGCAGAATAAAGCATCAGCTTAAAAGTCCACTATAACACGGGTCTAGAGTCTGCAAACCAACTGAATTCAGCATTACAATACTGAATGTTGTTCCTGATTTTGCCATATAAGAACAGCGTTTCCTTGGTCTTTACCATTTTCTTTAAGCTTTTAAAGTGGCCAGTGAGACATCTTTTCTGGCCTAAGACCATATTTACTAAACAGATATCTCAAGTGGAGCCTCCAGTGATTGGACAGTGCAATCCAGTAGTTCTTAGGGGTTATTTATCAGGACGTATGAAGACAGCAAAGCACAAACCACCACGAGAGGAGCTGAAAAGTAAATTGTTCAGTAGCAGGGTGACACTCTAATCTGGGGGCAGGATAGATACACGGCCGTGCATTAAGTACACTTGGATTGACACCAGCATTATTTCTCTAGAAGTGATATGGCACACAGTAACAGTGCATCTTGAAATATTTTGCATTGTTTTTCTTGACTGTGTAATGAAGAAGAACTTTGGTAATCCTTTGAACAAATACTTCACTTTAAAAATATCTACCCCTTAGAATTTACAAGTCAATGTACATAAGGCAGTGGGGTGAAGAATGACATTTAACTTTATTCAGTCTTGGTTTCAACAGCTTTATATAAAACTGGAGAGCTAAGCATGCTGGGATTATAGAATCGATTAATTTCTTATAAACCGGATGAGAAAATGACCCTGGTAAGTCACTTGACCTTGGGGAAGTCACTTCTCTCTTGGCCTCAGCTCCCCGGTCTCCAAAATGAGTGGGTTCACCAAGAGAAGTAACAGATTTATTTATAAAAATATACTTTATTATTCAATATACTACACACTATACTCAACACCACATACACGTCACACGCTGTGCCATCCTCTATACAATGCTCAGCACGAGGACTCTCAGAATACCTGCGTGTTGATCCACTTGGTTCCAGCCTCTGTGTGCTCTACGTTCCCGTAGAAGTGAACAGGCAGCATGAACTCGGGGCGGGCCTTCTCCCAGGGGTTTCCGTGCCTGAGCCAGTCATCTGCCTCTTCTATCTGCAAAAAGGACATGGCTTAGAATTTGTTTTTCAGGAGCGGTGGACCTAGCCCTTCAACTATATCAAATTAAAAATATTTTGGGGGACTTCCCTGGTGGCGCAGTGGTTAAGAATCCGCCTGCCAATTCAGGGGACACAGGTTCGGTCCCTGGTCCACGAAGATCCCACGTGCCTCGGAGCAACTAAGCCCGCGAGCCACAACTACTGAGCCCGCGAGCCACAACTACTGAGCCTGTGCTCTAGAGCCTGTGAGCAGCAACCACGGAAGCCCATAGGCCTAGAGCCCGTGCTCTGCAACCAGAGAAGCCACCGCAATAAGAAGCCTGCGCACCACAAGGAAGAGTAGCCCCTACTCGCCACAACTAGAGGAAGACCGTGTGCAGCAACAAAGATCCAACGCAGCCAAATAAATAAATTTATTAAAAAATATATATATATTTTTGACAGAATCAACTCAAGAATACTGTTTTGGCAAGAAAGATGTTGGTTCTGTCAATCTCAATTCATCTTTGTTATTGTCGTACAGCCTAAATCAACAACAGTACTGGCTAGTATTGCTCTAAATGTTTTATACATATTATTGCATTTAATCCTCATAGCAAATATAGGAGGGAGCTATGGCTTCTCCCTTTGTTAAGGAAATTGTAACTTGCTCAAAGTTGCACGGATAGTAAATGATACAGGTAAGATTTGATGGTAGGTCTGTGAGTTCTAAAGCCTGTGTCTCAACATCTGTGAATCCAATTGTCTAGCTTGAGGGAAAGAGAGAGGCTTCCCAGGGATGTTTATTGTTGGATACCTGGACCTGATGGGTCCTACATTATGGTTTCTGTCAAGAGCTTTGTGCCTTGAAAGCACAGAATCGGTTGAGAAAAACTACTCATAGAAAGCTCCCTTAATAAGGCTTATTTCAGTATAGGCACAGAACACTATTACTTTTTTTTTCATTTTTTAATTTGGAGTATAGTTGATTTACAATATTGTGTTAGTTTCAGGTGTACAGCATAGTGTTTCAGTATTTTTGCAGATTATATTCCATTATAGGTTATTATAAGATAATAGGTATACTTTCCTGTGTTATACAGTATATCCTTGTTGCTTATCTATTTTATACATAGTAGTTTGTTAATACCATATCCCTAATTTGTCCCTCCCCCCGTTCCTTCTCCCCTTTGGTAACCACAAATTTGTTTTCTATATCTGTGAGTCTGTTTCTGTTCTGCATATGCATTCATTTGTATTATTTTTTAGATTCCACATATAAGTGATAACATATTGTATTTGTCTTTCTCTGTGTGACTTATTTCACTAAGCATAATATTATTTAGGCCCATCCATGTTGCTGCAAGTGGCAATATTTAATTCATTTTTTATTGCTGAGTAATATTCCATTGTATATATGTACCACATCTTCTTTATCCATTCATCTGTTGATGGGCACATGGGTTGCTTCCATGCCTTGACAATTGTAAACAGTGCTTCTATGAACACTGGGGTGCATGTATCTTTTTGAATTAGCGTTTTCATTTTTTCCAGATATATACCCAGGAATGGAATTGCTGGACCACATGGTAGTTCTATTTTTAGTTTTTTAAGGAACGTCCATACTTATTTCCATAGTGGCTGCACCAATTTACATTCCCATCAACAGAACATATTTTGTAGTCTTTGTTTAATTTAATCCTTATGGAATTTTGATCTGATAATGAACTATTATTTATTTATTTATTATATTTTATTTGGTCATGCCAGGTCTTAGTTGCGGCATGTGTGCTCCTTTGTTGCAGCCGGGGTGGGTGGGGGGGCTCCTTGGTTGCAGCTCACCAGCTCCTTAGTTGCGGCATGTGAACTCTTAGTTGTAGCACGCATGTGGGATCTAGTTCCCTGACCAGGGCTGGAACCCGGGCCCCCTGCATTGGGAGCGTGGAGTCTTAACCACTGCACCACCAGGGAAGTCCCATGAACTATTATTTCTAATTTGTTTTGAAAATGACATATACTAAAATGTAAGGAATTTATTTTATTGACAATTACAACATTTTCCCATGTATTTATATCAATTTATAACAAAATATTTCTCATAAAAATTTAAAAATCTAACTTGTATTTAGGGTATCCTGGACATCAAATGCATTTTGTTTTCTATAAAGAAACAAATAAAAATGCCAAAACAAGAACAAAAGACACATGGTGGGGCTGGGGTTGCACTTTTAAAGTAAAGGTATTATGAGTGAAACCTTTAAAATACTCCATATATATTAAAAAATGCAATCGTGTTCTGGCAAGAAGGGAGGGGTAAGGTTTTTAGTACAAAGCTCCCTTGTCAATGAGATTACCCCCAATATGGTTATTTTACCTACCTGATTCCTCATCCTTCCCTCTTAGAAAACTCAGCTTTAGTTTAAAAAGATATTAATGATGAATTATGACACAATACTGGATGCTTCATGATCACCTGTGTATGAATTCAGTGTCTGCCCCAGGCACAGTGTGGAAAGAGGCAAACACACACAGCTATCTTTTGAGATATTAGACAAAACATTAATGTCAACAGCCAGACAAGCAAACACACATCCATTTATTCAAATATTGATCATATTGGGAATGCTAGTAAGCTGCTCATTAACAAGAGCTACCAGCATGATGAATGAAAAGGGGACACACAGAAACAACATCTTTAGATAGAAGGTCTGGAATTAGAGAGCTGCAGGAGGATGTAGCAGATGCAGGATGAAGCCTAGGGAAGGCTGGACCTAGATGTGAGCTAATCAATACAATGCACCTTGCTAAAATGCAGAGTCCCTGGCAGTCTGGGGAGGGGTCTTAAATTTTCCATTTAAAAATTTGCATCTTGGGGCTTCCCTGGTGGCGCAGTGGTTGAGAGTCCGCCTGTCAATGCGTGGGACGCGGGTTTGTGCCCCGGTCCGGGAAGATTCCACATGCCGCGGAGTGGCTAGGCCCGGGAGCCATGGCCGCTAAGCCTGCGCGTCCGGAGCCTGTGTTCCGCAACGGGAGAGGCCACAACAGTGAGAGGCTCGCATATCGCAAAAAAAAAAAAAAAAATTTGCATCTTAACATGTAGCCATGGGGTACACGGTGCAGCAGGGAGCTACACAGCGATACAAAGTCAGGAACTGTAATTCAGAATTGAGACTTCGGCTATCCCATTCATAAAGAGAACAAAAATACAATTAAAATTTAACAAGGAAAGGATTGAATTTTATCAGTTGATAAGAAATTGGTTAAGTTAGAGTCCTCTAGCTCGTGTTAATAACTAGAAACTCTATGAAAAATAAATGAGGATATGCACAAAGATCAAACATCCTGACTTACAAAACACTTCACGCTGCACTTAGGCAAGGGCAGGTTCTGGGTTTCAAATTATTGGTCAATGTGAACACACAATGCTTCCTGTAACAGGAAAGAACCTTACGGCCTATTTGCCTCATTTCAGCACTCAGGACTGTTGTAAAATACACCTTAAGTTTTTACATGAACCAGGAGGACGAGGAGGCAGAAACAGCATTCTTCTCGAAAATCATGTGCACAGGTGAGCTGACAAGATATTTTCTGCTGAAAAATGCAGCAGAAGCAGACTCTTCTCTCCTCAAGCACTGTGAAATGCCCATACAAGAGAGGCTGAACTCTGGGCTTCCCACCACTGGCCGGCCCCTCCTGGCCGCCTCTGCAAATCAGAAGCTGCACTTGCTCTTTTGAGGACACGCTGTTAAGCGACAAGGGACTAGTCAGCCAGTCACTCTCAATGTTGGTCTGATTTTTCCCTCCCAAATAATGGCTGGTTTTCATTTCACTGGGTTAACGAGTTCTGTAGGAGAATAGGACTCCTAGCTTGCTGTTCTTTATTGAGTCTCTTCCTGATTTTGGCAAGAAATCAGCCCTCAGTTATGCAAAGCTTGTTTTTAAGGTGAATTGAAAAATAGATATTTCATAAAAGCAAGCTGGTCTGAGCAGATCAGAGGAGAAAGAGAGAACTGCCTCCAGCCACCCCAGCTCAATCCACAGAGGCTGCGGGATGGTGATAAACCTTCTTTCTATCTTGCTTTCTTCCAACAAATCAACAAACTGGTCTGTAAATTTAGATTTCCATGTAACCAGTGATCCCTGAGTGCACTAACTTGCCGAGCCATATGAAGGGCAGGGGCCAGACGGGAGGAGAGCTTCCATTTATATCCAAGTGGGCTGTGTGGATCTGAACATCCCAGATGAAAAGGAGCTGAGACAGCAAGCAGGAGACTGTGGCGTGGGGAGCAGCGTGCCCGCCTGGGTGGTGGTGGCAGTGGTGGTGTGTGTGTGTGGGGATGCATGGCAGCTGGATCTGGGGTCTTCCTAGAGAGATTACTCGGTGGGATCTATTCCAGCCAGCATGGAAGCAGAGGTCAGCTCAGGGCCTCTGTGAGTGAGTGAATTCGAAGAAACGCTTTTCCCCTCAACTGCGGGATACACGGGACATGAAGAACCAGTGAGCAACCATCAGGGACTGTCAACAAACTTTGCTTTCTGATGGTACCAGTCATTGGTAAATGTTTCTGGGGAGCACCAGGAATTCAACAATGGTCAGGAGAGGGAGGCTTGCTGGGTAATGTGAACTGTGCATGACTAGGTATAGCAGGGTTCTAAGGGAAAGAATGTTCCAGCAGACTGCTTGATTCAACCCTGAGATTTCTACTATCAGCGTCTTTCCACTCAGCACTTTAGTGTGTGACTGTTTAACTTGAGGCTGTCGCAACTGCCTTTCCCCCCTCTTCTTCCCAGTGGCCAGTCATTTTCAGAGGACTATTCTGAGAAGGTTTCAATGATCCCCATTAGAGTTCGAGGTAAGTCAAGCATTTGAGCAATAAAATTGTTTTCCTTGCGGGGTGGGGTGGAGTTCACAACAAACACTTTATTACTGCAAATCTTCCTTGAAGAGAGCCTTCAAAACTGAAAGTCTGTCAACCTTTAAAAATCTTCCTAGTTTGTGCAATTTTCATCGGCCTTCTCCACTGTAAGAGCAACCATGTAGCTGATGTGAGTAGAGCAGTGACCATGCCCCCAAAAGGCATTCTGCTTTCCTGGAAGGTATTTTTTGTTTTTCACGGAAACAGTTTCTTTTTTATGTTTGCTTTTTAAAATCCCATCCCAGTGAACAATGGCTATGGTAGATAAAATTAGGTGTCCTTCTGACTCAATTTCAGTTGTAATGAAAGAAGTGATGATGTAGTAAAGCTAGCTTTGGAGACTAGCAAAAGCCACTTGGTCTCTCTTTTTCCTTTAAAAACACTAGAATATATACTTCTTGGGTCTCACAGGAGAGAAGGGATGGTTTCCTGAAATAAGGCCATTTAAAAGTAGCAAAGGTCATAGGTGGGATTAATAAAGAGTGACCTTTCATAAGACTTTGGGGAAAATGCACTTGAAAGACAATTTTTTGAGACTGATCTGCTGAGTTAAAAAAAATCTTTCACAGAAAAGTAAGAAATAAAATCCTTAAACATCCTGGGGTATAATGAGTACCATACAGGATACAAAGACTGAGAATGGATACCATGTATTGCTTGGTCAGGTTGTGTTAAAATCTTGGTCCTACTGGAAACGCCTGCCAAGCTAGGCTTCTCACCATGTAGCCCTAGATTACTTCACTGTGGAAGGGAACCAATTATTTTGTTTTTATATCTTTTTTTTTTTCTATTTTTTTGCGGTACGCGGGCCTCTCACTGTTGTGGCCTCTCCTGTCGCGGAGCACAGGCTCTGGACGCGCAGGCTCAGCGGCCATGGCTCACGGGCCCAGCCACTCCGCGGCACGTGGGATCTTCCCGAACCGGGGCACAAACCCGCATCCCCTGCATCTGCAGGCAGACTCTCAGCCACTGCGCCACCAGGGAAGCCCTGTTTTTATATCTTTTTATGATTATAAAATACACATTTCCTATGAAATATGCGTCATGTAGGAGAACAAACAGAAGATAGTCAAAGTCACCCATAATCTTATCTCCCAGAGATAATTAATTACTGTTGAAGCTTTGACATTATTTTTTTTTTCTAGCACTTTATTTTTTTGGTTTCTTTTGGATAGGTCATACTATCCAAATGATCCTATACCTCCTTTTTTCAGCTGTCATAAACAATTTCCCATTTCATTATAATTAATTAAAAACATATTAATGGTTACATTAATATTTTATTATATAATACCACAATTTAAAAAATTATCCTCCTTTTATTAGGCCAAATTAACATTTCATTGAGTGCCTATTTGTGCAACAGACATTTTACATATTTTCATAGTTCTGTGAAGCTGGCATCTCCATTTTGCAGACAAAAGTGAGGCTCAGGGAAGCTAGGTAACCTAATCAAGACAACAAACTTCATAAGGGTAATGAGTTGCACTTAGGCCTCAAATTAGAAATTAGATCTCATATTAGGGCCCAATTTTTTTTCTACCCAATGCTGCCTCCTAATTGATTTAGGAGTAGCTAAAGATACACTGGTTCTTAACAAAATTTGGAAGTTTGTCTTTCAATATGTTCCCAATATTCTCCTCCTGGGACTTCCCTTGGTGCATTCTCTTATATCAAATCTTTTAGTGCCCTTCTTCTTTGGCCCAGAGTGTCCAAACACTGAGGGAGGGGAAAGTGGATGGCGGTGACACTCAGCTTCTCAGCCTTCCTCTCCCCTGGGATTAGCTCCAGCCTAGGTCCCTCAACCCAATGCCTGATCACGCTGACCTTGGACTGACTCTTGGGAGGGCTCAGAGAGCTCAGGCTTCTTGAATATCCAGTATCCTTCTGCCAGTGATGTGTGTGTATGAGACAAAGATACGGAGAGAAAAAACCTAAATCACACTTAGCATCGGGGAAAACTGTCCATGCCAGGGCTGACTGTAGTTCAAAGAGTTAGCAAAGATAAACAAATACTTAAGAATCTAGTTTGGTTATATAAAAATAAAATGAGAGTCATTTGTATGGATTCATTACTATTTGTGCAGTTTTCTACAGAGCACTATAATTATACCCAGAGTTTTTTAATATAATAGTTAACAGGGACTGCCTGCTTTCGTCTTCTAAAAAAAATTAGAACACTGAGCTTACATATCTTGTAAGATAGGCATGTTAAGGAGGGCAAGACTCTGAGTGTAGAAAAGAATACTGAATGTGGACCTGGAAATCTGCGGATATACAGCCTTATTTGCCAGCTGTGTGATCTGAGGTGACTTCCCCTCTTAAGACCTTCAGTTTTCTCACCTACAAAAATGGTGACATGCTTCCTACTATCAAGAGTTATTGGGGGACTTCCCTGGTGGCGCAGTGGTTAAGAAGACGTCTGCCAATGCAGGGGATACGGGTTCGAGCCCTTGTCGGGGAAGATCCCACATACCACAGAGCAACTAAGCCTGTGTGCTACAACTACTAAGCCTGCGCTCTAGACCCCCGGAGCCACAACTACTGAAGCCTCTGCGCGCCTAGAGCCCGTGCTCCGCAACAAGAAAAGCCACTGCAGTGAGAAGCCCATGCACCCCAACGAAGAGCGGCCCCCGGCTTGCTGCAACTAGAGAAAGTCCGCGCGCAGCAAAGAAAACCCAATGCAGCCAAAAATAAATAAATTAATAAATAAATAATAATGATAAAAAAGACCCAACATAGCCATAAATAAATAAATAAATAAATTTTTTTAAAAAAGAAAAAAAGTTATTGGGGAAGATCATGAGCTAAAAGACGTGCTCCTCCATTTTATATGCTGCAGAGATAGGACACTGCACGTTATAGGTAGTCCACATGCAGGCAACCAGTGATAACTATCTTCAGAGCACCCCTGTGAGTCTGGCACCGTACAAGATGCTACGGATCTGGTGGTGAATGATATTGGCGATACCGGCAGGCTCTCTGCTCTTAGGGAGCTTACGCCTCAAAGCGGGAAGACTGACAGTATTCACTGATGTCAACCAAATGCCACAGAAAGCAGTAAAGCTCTACGTAAAATGTCCATAAATTATAAACCATCCAGAACACCATGAAGACAAAGGACTTTAATGACAAAATTAAAAAATATGTCTCACGTACCTGCCATCCATCTCGAATCTTCTGATTGAAGATTCCATATTCATATCGGATGCCATAGCCATAGGCTGCAAGCCCCAGAGTTGCCATGGAATCCAAGAAGCAGGCTAAATTAAACAGAGCACAGGCCACAGGCAGCGTCATCAAGGTTACTCAAAATTTTGTCTTTCTCTAAAAAACACGGCAGCCACAAAACATTTCTCTATGAGAAACCATATTTGTATCTTAAAGCAGAGACTGCAGCACAGCGGGTATTGTTTTTAAAATAACATTCTAATTATAGAATAAACTATAGAAAAGGTAGAAAATACAAACATGTATAAAGAAGAAAACAAACATTTATTACCTCACCATCCAGAAATAACCACTGTGTTGGCATTTCATCTGAGAAATGCCAGATGTCCACGTTAGAAAGGTCCTTTATTATGTCTATGTTAGAAATTCCTTTATTGTGTCTGTTCCTCACACTGCCCTTTCTAGGGGAAGCTGTCTCCATGCCCCCCTGCTTGAAAAGACGTGTATAATTTACATGTAAATTGACTGACTAGCTGGACATCTGGGGCAGACTCTCTTTCTGGCTAATGGAATTCCAGTGTGGTTCACATTATCAGGTGGCCTTATGCTTCAGGGAGGCTGGACCAACTGAATCTTGACTAAACTTCTAAGCTAATCATAGTAATTTTATGTCCTTCACCAGTTTGGGTTTTGGCATGAGCATTCAATGACATTCAATCCAATGAGAGGTGCTAGAAAGTCTGCTGGGTACAGTGAAAGATTTTCCTTACTGCTGCCGTCTTTCTTCCATGAAGGTAAAGTCAAAAGAACCACAGAGACCCAGAGTCCTAACAGAATTGTGCTGCTGAATCAATTAATCTGAAAATGGCCAACCTCTGAAGTTCTCGTTCTGTGATAATACATGTCCTTGTTGGCGGAACTAGCTTTTGCTAGGTTTTCTGTTTCTCGTAGCCAACGGCTTTAATGACAGAGCACCTGATCTAGAGCAGCCAATCAACAGGCTGGGTAGGATCTATCTTGTGGTCAGGAGCAATTTTAGGGGTTACGCTAAGCATGTTGCCCCTCTCAGGAATCTGAACTGAGAAATATACAGAGAATGAGAAAATATAGTAGGATCTAAAACTGAAAAGAACATTGAAAATTGCAGATCAAACAGGAAGAGACTGAGCTAGGTTCACGGTGGAGTCCTAAAACAGATCCACAAAGGCCAATGGCCAAGACCTTCAAGTTACTGTAACATCACAATGGTCTTCCAGTCCCTGTGCTCATGTGGCCTGGCTCTGTCCCAGTTCCTGCTCTCTCGGAGCTGTGGTGATTTGTCTTTTCCTGGGTCCTGATCAAATTATCCTTAGAGCCTCACCAGAATGGGGGTCCCAGTTTTTTCAGTCTGGTAAGAGATGAGGTCATCTAATGAGAATTACTCAGCCTCATTCACCCCTTCCCTGTCAGGCCCAGAGTGGGGTTAACGCTGCCAAAAAATAGGCCTGGGACTTTACATAAAAGGAAGGCAGGCTACCTTGTCAGTCTTAGATGAGCATGCCGTTGGCTCTGCTGGTCTTCCTATAGCTCCATGGAAAGCCTACTAATAACCCGATGATTAACTTCTCAAGGTGGCCAAGTATGCCAAAGGCAGCGTCTTCTATGACTAACTGCAACGTTAAAACACATGGCCACTAATGTAGTAAGGAATAAACAATATGAAACACATGCAAATGGAGTTCTAGTCATTTGAAACTGTGTGTAAAATTAAGAGATTGTGGAATCATTTCTAAAAGAGAAGACGCAGATATTTATTTTTCATAGAGTACGATCTGATACATACATGTGTGGTCGTACATTCTATTATTAAATTTAAATTTCACAAGTAAATAATATAGTAACATCCTCTTTGTAAAAACAATTAAAATGTTACAGACAGGGCTTCCCTGGTGGCGCAGTGGTTGAGAATCTGCCTGCCAATGCAGGGGACACGAGTTCGAGCCCTGGTCTGGGAAGATCCCACATGCCGCGGAGCAACTGGGCCCGTAAGCCACAATTACTGAGCCTGCGCGTCTGGAGCCTGTGCTCCACAAGAGAGGCCGCGATAGTGAGAGGCCTGCGCACCGCGATGAAGAGTGGCCCCCACTTGCCACAACTAGAGAAAGCCCTCGCACAGAAACGAAGACCCAACACAGCCATAAATAAATAAATAAAGCAAACTGTCAACAAGTAAAAATAAATAAACACTATAAAATGTTACCGACAGGGCTAGCATCCCTTTTGACTGCCACCCCCAATTCTGTGCTCCTCTCTACAGAAAGTCACAAGGAGCAGTTCAGTATTTCAAATTCCAGACTTTTTCTATGGATTTACATATATACATTCTCACATAAAATATTAATTTTTTAAAAACATAAATGGTATCACACTGTGTGGCTTTTAATGCAACTTGTTTCCTCTGCCCCCAGCCCCCCACCTCTTGGAGGTCTATGCAGGGAAGTACAAATAGTTCACTTTTAGGTTGACACATATTATTCTGTAACATGGTGTTCCTCTACTTATTTACCTATTCTATCAATGGACATTAGGTTATTTCTAAAATTTTGCTTTTACAAACAATACTGTAGCAATTATTTTCACATGCCTCCTTGTGTACATGTTGGAGTATTTCTTTAGGGTAGATATCAGGAAGTAGAATTGCTTGGTGGTAAGGATGCATATTTTTAATTTAACGGCATTGGTATTATATTTTTAATGTTTTCCTCTGTATTTGTGGAAAAATCATTTCCTGGATAAAGCAAAGGACTCAAACTTCATCCATACAAAACAAAAATATTCATTAATTCAATCATACCAATAGTATAACAAGTGTATCACTGCCTACTAGTTAATCAAAAAGCAAACTGTTAAGTGCACAGGACGATAACACAATGGGTAAACAACTTAGGTGCTACCACACGAGTATGTGAATTGAGCAGCTGTGAACAAACAACAGTGAAGTGAAGGGGCCACTTTGGAAACCCTTAAGTGAACAGGAAGGATCTGGTTAGCTTTGGGGTTTGAAGCAATGTCTCCAAACTTCTTAAGCAATGTCTCTTTTGTTAAAGATCGTTTCTCTACTGTTTGTCTAGAACTGGTCAAACCACCGTGCAGACTCAGAAACAAACACAGCTACAACCGGCTCACGCTGTGCACTTCTAGACAGTCTTCTGGTTCTTTAAGCATGGCTGTGCATGGCATCTGAGACGGCGTCAAGGGCCAGACAATAGCACACTTACCAGCAAGCCTCCCAAGACCACCATTGCCAAGCCCAGCATCTTCTTCAATTTCTTCTAACTCCTCCATATCCAGTCCAAGCTGGTGATGAAAGAAAAACAACATAGGACGTGGATACAAACTTCAGATATACAAACAGGCCACTTCAGAGAGAACAGTCATTTCCTAAAGCTCTGGGTTGGGTCTTCAGGTTCATCTGTGAACTCAATCCTGCCAGGTCCCTCACTGCTTGAACTGCCATCAGATACCCGCTGCGGATGCTGGTGACTGAAGATGCAAACTGTCCGAGATGGCACAGCAGCAGCTTGGAGAAGAATATGGGCTCTAAATGTCCATTACCGACTCTGTTACTTCTTAGCTATATGAACCTGAGCAAGGTAGTAAATCTCACTCTGCCTTTCACTTCTCGTTTAAAAATGAGGATAACAGTATCTACTTCATTTAGGGCTGTGAATTAAATGAGATTATACAAACAAAGCATTCAGAATGATGCCTGGGTAGGTATTTCTTGATAAATGTTGGCTATCACTATTTCTTAAAATTATTTTTTGTTGCCAGGATAAAACCTCAGAAATAGACCAGTACCAAGTTGATACTAACTGGACTAAAATTTGAAAATTACCAAAAGGTATGAGGTCAGATTTTCTGGGATGGACTACAGTTCATCTTTTCATGACCACAACATATTTACTCAGTAAGGTCAAAGGTTGTTAACCCAAAACCAGTTAGTGAGTCACTGCCCATGACACCAGGGGCCAGACAGCAGTCAGGGAAACCTCAGCCCCGTGTTCCTGCTGGATGGGCCTAAAATCCTCTACTTCTCTCTGGGGTAGATAACAGACTGTGGGGGGGATAATGGGAGGGGGAGATAAATTAGGAGGTGGGATTAACATATACACAGTACTGTATATAAAATAGGTAAACAACAAGGACCTACTGGGCTTCCCTGGTGGTGCAGTGGTTAAGAATCTGCCTGCCAATGCAGGGGACATGGGTTTGATCCCTGGTCTGGGAAGATCCCACATGCCACACAGCAACTAAGCCCGCAAGCCACAACTACTGAGCCCGCTGAGCCCGCGTGCCACAACTACTGAAGCCTGTGCGCCTAGAGACCGTGCTCTGCAACAAGAGAAGCCACCGCAATGAGAAGCCTGCGTACTGCAACGAAGAGTAGCCCCCGCTTGCCGCAGCTAGAGAAATCCCGTGTGCAGCAATGAAGACCCAATGCAGCCAAAAATAAATAAATAAATTTATTAAAAAAAACAAAATAAAGGACCTACTGCATAGCGTAGGGAACTATACTCAACATCTTGTAATAACCTATAATGGAGAAGAAGCTAAAAAAGAATATATAGCTGAGCCACTTTGCTGTACACTTGAAACTAACACAACATTGTAAATTAACTATAGTCAATTAAAAAAAAAGAGAGAGAGACTGTGGGAGGCCAAGGAGCATCTGTGACCTTGGGGATGGATGGAATTGGTTGCCAGTCAGCTCCCTGCCACAAAGTGTTGGGACCCGCACAGCCAGAGGTCACTAGCAGCAGTGTGGACTCATATCAAAAATTCTGCAGCTGTAGAGGTCACTTTGGACTGTTCATCTTACAATGAGGAAACTGATGGCCAGATAAACTAAACGACCTGTCCTCTGCTGACTAGATAATAATCTAGCCCATGCCTGGCTAATAATGGTCCATTGGGAAGTGACTGCATTCTCAATCCGAAAGTGATGCAATCCATGAAATTTTACATGGAAACATAATTTACACATTTGAAAACATACGCACAAGATGTAACTATGCTTGAAGTGGATGCCCCAGTTGCCATGGGGTTACCTGCTTGGATCCCTACCCTTATTCAAAAGTTGCTTTCTGACACAAGTCCTGATAACTAAATCTTCTAAGAGTTCAAAAATGGATTTGCTTCTGTTCATTGTTCAAAGGGCTTTCAAACTTGCTCCCTGGTGACTAGAGTCCTGGGGTCCTTGTGACATCAACTGCTAATGCTAGTGCTCAGGACTTTTAACATTCTAAACATGCGAGTCTAGAGTAGGCTATAAACCTTGAGCAAGGAGACATGGGTCGCTTCATCCCACCTGGTTAGATTATGGTGCAAAGGAGGTATATTTTTTTCAGCTGATATCAGGGGAAGCAAAGAAAAGGGAAGCAGAGAGGAGCTGCAGTGGTTCTTTCACACGAAATGCTCTACTAAACCCACACAAAGGAAACCAGCCCTAGTGACAAGCAGCTGGCCACATTAGAGGACACAAGCCCTATGCCAGGCCAAAAGCGACTTGAACAGTCTCTTACTTAGAGTGCATCTTTGCAAATACTCGTTCCTCCTATTAACCACATCAGAAAGGTTAAGGACTATTTTTGGTATGAAGATGCTTGAAGGTCAAAGGAGAAACAGTTAAATATGTTCATTCAAACAAATTAGCACATTAGGTTCAAGACCTCAGGCTCCTCATTTAAAGAGGAAGTGTATTTTACATCTCATTAAGCAACAGAGAAAGTATGACAACAGAATTTTAAAAGTTTATTACTTTCACGTATTGCCTTGATATACAAATAACAGTCAAACTTCGATCCCTTTAAAAAAAGTATATAGGAACCCAAAGTAAAGCTTGTGGTTCCGATAGCAGGGACTCAAGTACTTCTTAAAGGCTTGTTCAGATGCTAATTTCTAAAATGTAATTTGTTGCATAATGCTGTCAAAAGCTGACTGCAGAACAAAATTCTCATGAGGCAAAACTAGTTCTCTAGCTTTGTTCCTCTTAACCCAGAGATCAGGAGTACTATAGATTTCTAATAGTTTGTAATAGCCATGTCTACAGAAGCAATTTTTCACCATTTTTTTTGGGGGGGTGGGGCGGCTATATCCCCAACGTTCCTGAGTTGAACTTGAAATTTAAAGGGAGAGAACGAGAGAAATACGGAGACAATGTACCTGGTAAATGGCCTCGTCACAGGCATTCTGCAGGCCAAGGTTGATCATGGTGTTCTGTAATGTTCGGCCCATGTAAAATTCCAAAGAGAGGTAATAAACCCTCTGAAACAAAGAAGAGAGAGGTCATGTTAACGGCTATGAGGCCAACCTTACTTGTCAACGTAAAAACACAAGGTCACCAATAAGAAACAAACAAGCAGAACTACTTTAACTCAGGTTCAAATGAGACTCCTATAGATGCATGAAGGGCTAAAGAAAAGCACTTCTGATAATTAACTGGCTTTGGAAAAACCATTTCATATCCTGGTTTTGGTGGTAATACTTAAAAAATATATATCTTTTACCCCCAGGGAGTAATCCAACTCATTAGATTCACTGTTTTGTGGGTTTTTTCTTCCTGTTCATGAGCCTCATGAAAAAACATATGTTTGGGGTAAATGGAAGTCAGACTGACATAGCTCATCATTCATCTGTAAAATGTTTACAGGATGAGGGTCAGGTGGGGTTGGCTGTGAGCATCTCAAGTCATCCAAGAAACACAGAGATTAACTCCTTCAAGATACACCCAATGGCTACAAAGTATTCCTCCTTAACTGTTACTGCAAGTAATATTATAATTAAATATTTTAGAATTAAAATTATCCTAGAAAGTCTATGAACTGTATACAGTCTTCTGTATAACAAAAGACTGCCTCAGGTTTATTGGTGTCTGTTCTTGGTGAAATAGGACATTTCTCTATCAGGTTAGAAACTGTTTGCCTTTGACATAGTAAAAGCCAAGTAAATATCAATAGTAATCAGAGTTGAAAGCAAAAGGTGCAAAGCTCAGACTTTCCTAAAACCCTTTAAAATACAAGCACAGTTTACTAGTCAAAAAAACAAAAAGGGTCAGTAACTTCATCATCCTCTTATAAAATATCTTACTCTCTGTATCAGTTCCTCTTTGCTTTTTCACCAAACACAAAACAAAACAATAAAAATCTGTAAATGCATCAGTATCAATATAAAGTCACCTCAAATTTTAGGGACTTCCCCATTTCTCAATAGGAAGAACCCCAAAGAAAAGGATTTGGTCAACCAGGAAGTACTAAAAAAAAAAAAAAAGAATATAGTTCAATATAAGAAATGCCTATTATAAAAATTAAAAAAGGGGCTTCCCTGGTGGCACAGTGGTTGAGAGTCTGCCTGCCGATGCAGGGGACGCAGGTTTGTGCCCCGGTCTGCGAAGATCCCACATGCCACGGAGCGGCTGGGCCCGTGAGCCATGGCCGCTGAGCCTTCGCGTCCGGAGTCTGTGCTCCGCAACGGGAGAGGCCACAACAGTGAGAGGCCCACGTACCGCAAAAAAAAAAATAAATAAAGAAGAAATGCCTATTATGATATTTAAATCATTAGTTACACATACATACTTAAAATATTATATGAAAATGTCAATTCAGAAATCTTACTTTTCCCTACTTTCATTTTATGAAACAATTGAATTCTGTCTTCCCATGGATAGTCAACATGTTATCAAACAATATTTTCCAGAGCACATCATCATTATTTTTATCCAAGTTGTTTGAATATCTATAATGCTGTCATTAGGGCCCTCATTAGTTTATTAGATACCTTTCTGTGAGCTGGGAAAAGGTATCTTTCCTGGGGCAGACTCAGGCCAAAGAGGTGCAAGGCGTCACTCACCCCCCCCCCCACCAACGGCTGGCGCCAATGTACCAATGCATCACAAAAAAGAGCATCTCAAGCCACAAATATCCATTTACATAACATCAGGGCAGTTTTTTTCGTTCTTCCCTGTGTGCATTTTCATGATCTCTATAATATAACCACTACCTATTGCTTTTTACTTTTTAATGATCTATAAAAAGCCTGGTTATAAATGCAGTATATATATCCAACACTTGCAATTGTGAGGTCATAGCCCCAGGAATAATGACGACATTTGTGTTAAGTTTCTTTGTCTCCCTTTTAAGGATTCTAAATTAGCATGGACTTAAGAGTTCTTAAGACATTTCAAGGTCTTCCTAAAAAAATGTTGCTGCTTAAAATAAAGTAGTTGATAGAGAGCATCTTGTTACATGACAGATTTTCCAAGGACATGAATTTAAGGTGATTTCCTATTTTCCCACAAATAAAATTTTGGAGGGGGGATAGCACCTTATATTTGGTGGTATAAAAGACCTTAAAAAATTGATCTCCCTCATTGTCTTAGTTAGTGGTCCCTAAACATTTAAAACATACTTCTGGTAGTAAAATATTTGAGCATCTCCAATATAGCTTATAGATTACATGCATGCACTTCTATTACTAATATCTTATGTATATTTTACAAAAACTAGATATTTTCAAAAGGCTTGTATAGATAAAATAAAGAAGACATAACAATAAGCAATATTTTAAAAATACTTTAAATTTGTTCCTAGTGTTAATTACTAGGTGTATGGAATAGGTGGCAACACAACTGAGACTTGCAGGGCAAGCAAGAGTTGAGCAGAGTCCCACGTGGTGGGAAGGGCATTCCAGGTGAAGGGTGCAGTGTGGGCAGAGGCCCGGAAGTGGGGAGAACAGGTCATGGATGGGGACGGCAAATTGGCCTGGTGGGAGAGCAAGGTAACGGGAGGGACAGGCTCACCTGGGCTGAGGAGGGCCTCCAGTGCTTAAGGACTGTGGAAGGCAACACTGCCAGTGATAAAGATCTGAGCAGAGGGCAAGATGGATGTCTTTAAGAGGTTTAATCAGACTCTAACGCATAGAATGAGATGGGATTGCAAACTCAAATGCCTTCAGGAGCCAGACAGAAAATAAGTGTGTAAAGGCAGTCACAAAAAACAATGAGGAGTACTGGGCCAAGAACTGGAGTGTCCTGCCCGAAGGTACGGAAAGTAAAACTGCTTAAAGATGTCTAACCGACCAAATAAAATAAGTCTGCTAGCCATATTCAGTTGCATGCAGCCAGTTCAACCATTTCTGGGAAGCAAGGTAAACACTTAGAAATCTACTTCATCGAAGACCAGAGGCCAGGGCCTCAGGCAGAGAGAAGTGAGAATGGAGGAGAGTGGGTATTTTCAAGGCAAACTGCAGAAATCAACAGAATTTGGCAACTTGTTGAACGGGGAATACAGGAGGAAATCAAAGGCGAAACTAAAGTTTTGTGTCTGGGTGACTGTCAGGATGACAATGCTATTAACATTAGAAACACAGAAGAGACGGCAGGATTAGGAGGGGTGATGATTTGAGTTTTTAACATGCTGAGTTTAAGGGAATAAGGGGAGATCTACGTATGTTTACCGAGCACTTACAAATGTAGGAATGGAGCCAGAAAAGGAATTGAGACTAGAGATCCAGATTTGGGATTCATCTGCAGTTACTGGAAAGCAGGGGAGGTGGGAGAGAAGACTGGACACACCTACTGGCTCCACTCTATGCTGAGGGCAGGGACCTTGTGTTATGTGAATGACTGTCACAGAGCAGACACTTTATGAACATGTGTGGACTGGATCTTGTTCACTTGTATCACTATCAGAATACCTGGCTTATACCTGTGTAAGTAAGAAGTGCTTGCCCAGTGCAGAAACTAACAAGAGAACAAGAAAACCATAAAGTACCAGATAAGTCACTGGAGGAGAAACGTACAAGGCGACTGTGTTCTATGTCACTAAATGCTTTGGAAGTGTGTGGGGAGGGGAGGGGGGCAGGCTCTAAAATATGGCTCATCATCTCACTCTCCAGCTTAAAAACTTAAATAATAATTTTTAATGTAAGGTGCAGTCCCCTCTATGCAAATAAAAATTACGGTAAATATATGTATACATAAAGTGTTTTCTGACGATATAGTTTAGCAGTTGCTACCTTTGGGTAGAGGCCTAAGCCTCAGGGGCAGGGAAGTTACTTTCCATTTGAAAGCTCTGTTACAGCTGCAATTTCTCACTCTGAGGACTGTTTTGCTTAGGGGTTCTTTGAGCACTCGGAATATGGGCTATTCTTTTTCATGCTTTACATATTTTTAAAAATCCTAATAAATGTTTATGTGTATTTCCCACTACCTCCAGGATATTCCCATCATTCACCCTTTCCAATATGCCTCCAACCGGCGTTTCCAGCTTCCTCTCTCAAGACGCACAACCATCCTCACTGCTGCTGCCAGAGCTGCTCTCTCACCCGCACTCTACACAACACAATCCCTCTGGCTGCCAAGTCCTACTCAGTCCTCCCCACCCCGCCTTCCCAGGTTGGCCAGGTGGAAATAGTGTTCCTCCGTGCGCCCAGCAGCGTCCACTCTAGCCCCCGCGCACTGGGTAGGGGTGGTCTGTGAACAGCAGTCCTCAGCAGTTCCCGGGTGGCCTGGCCCTCGGTCTCCAGTCCGCAGGAATCAAGGAAGTCCAGAAGCTCCACACCCCACTCCTAGGAACTGCGTGTTAGGCGAGGGGCGAGGGGCGGGGGGCGCTCAGAGCTCTGACCATGGGGTGGGACCTCTACCCCTCCCTCTTCACCACACTCGGGCAGTACCTACGACAAGCCCGGGTCTCCCGCGAAACCCCCATCTAGTCCTCCAAAAGTTCTATGGGCTCCGAAGCACCTTCTTCCCACCCTTCCCCACCTACCTCCCCTTAATTCTTATTACCTTTTGACGACCTTTGCATTTGTCTCCCTCCCTAAACATTCAACTTCCCCGAGGCAGGGTTCTCATCCGTTTTGTTCTGGGTCGACTGCCTGGGGCCGAGAACTGTGTCTGGCATACAGAGAGGAGCCGCCCGATATCTCAGAGTAAACGCTGAGAGGAATGCTCCAAAAAACTTTGTGAAGCAAGTGAAGCAAGTGGACAGGCGAGGGAGGCCTGGGCGTCGGCTCCAGGCGGTCCCCAGGGGCAGGAAGCGCAGTGAGGCCCACGAGATGTGAACGGGGTGTTGGCGGAGGGCCGCATCTGTCCCTTGGGCTGCCCACCCGCCGCCCAGACGCTCTACGCCGGACTTCGCGTGGGGCAAGAACGGGGTGAGGAGAGGTCCCTCCTGGGCCTCCACCCCCCCCGCCGCGACTTAACGTCGGCCAACCTTAAGCTAAGTGAAGTTCTTCAAGGCAGGTGTGAGCGCCTGGAAGGCAGAGCCCATCACTGTGGGCTCCTTCTCCTCAGCAGGCTTCCCAGTGACGCCCCCCATCTCTGCCCGCCCGGACAGCAGGCCCCAACCACAGGGCTCCACGCCGCCCAGTACGCAAAGTGAGGGTTAGGCGACGCCGTGTGCGGGGCCATCTCACCCGGTGATCTCTCCCCAGCTCCGGGAGGGGGGGGGCGGGGAGGGGCGGGGTGTCGCTCCCCATCTTAGGGGGTATCTCCTCACGTGGGTCTATCCTCACTTGGGGGGGGTCTCTCCCCATCTCGCGGGGAGGTCCTTCCTCACCGGGGGTCTCTCTCCACCCCGGTGCAGCCTCACCTTGGGGTCGCGCTCGTAGTAGTGCTGCTGCGTGCGGATCCAGCGCCCCACCAGGTGGTCGCGCACCGTGTGCGCCAGCGCGAAGAAGTAGTCGCGGGGGGTGGCCACATTGCGGTCCTTGACCAGCGTGAAGTGCAGATGCCGGTTGAAGCCCTTCTTCAGCTCGGCCACGTTCTCCACGCCCACAATGCCGCGGATGCTGATCTGCCGCCGCTTCTCCTGGTCGGTCAGGGGCTTGGCCATGGCGGCGGCGAGCAGTAGGTTCGGCTCCAGACGCCCGGCGGCAGGACAGGGGCGGAGTCGCCCTGCGCCTCTCGCCGCTTTTGAGTCGGCGAAAAGTTTGAGGCCCGCCCCTCGGTGCGGCGCCGCCCGGGGTTGCAGCCCGCCCTCCTGAGAGGCGGAGGGAAACCCTGGCCGCTCCCTTGGACTCTGGGCTGGGCAGGGCGCGTAGGGCGGTGGGAGAGCACCTGTCGCGACCTCTGCGCACCCGATATGCCAGGGGGTGGAGGTGGGGGGCTGGCGGCCAGGGACCTGGGCTGAATACTCTTGGCAGTTGAAGGTGGGACCTTTGGTGACTCACGTGGACACTCTGACGCCTCCTTCCGGATCTGGGGAATGGGGCTGGGGGGTGAGTAGAGGAGGGAATTTATCCTGCCTCCCCACTCTAGAGTCTTGGGTAGAAAGAGGATGTCTGGTGTGAAAGCGTTGTAAGCAGATGGGGGGCAGGGGGAGAAGGTCCCTGGAGATGGGAGAACCACCTGCATGGCTTTCTTGACGTAAGAGAAGGCATTTTTGGCCTAAGCCATGTTGTGATCTAAGCCTGGCCACAATGCTTGTCCTTGAAGAGGTCTCAGTGATAATGATGGAATGATGATGTTGACCCTCATGACTTAAGTCAACGAAAGCTTGGCTTCTGTCTACCTTTGCCCCAATTCTTTGCTGAGTTCTCCTCTGCTCCAGCCCTTTCATGAATATGCATGTACCCTTAGCTTAAAACATCCCCAGTTTTGCTGTTCAGGGAGACTCTGCTTTGGGAAGGATTCCGGGTGTTCTCCTTACTTGCTGCAAGTAATCAATTCTTCCTTCTCCCAATCTTTGGCTTGGTTGTGTCTTTTGGCTCGACACCCACCAAGAGGCGAACCCAGTTTTCAGGTAACAGCAGGTTGCTGGCAAACTTTTGTTTTACGGAGGTTTATTTGCTATTATTATTGCTATTATTTCTCACCTGGAATGGGTTCTACCACAAGCTTTGGAAGGGATCAGCGCTCTTTTACTTCGGTTGTCCCATGTCCCTGTCAGTCCTTGACATCCCCCCATCTAGGATCAGAAAAGAAACCCAGGGCACCCCCTTTGCTTTCATTTAGTTTTTGAGGAGTCAGGAATTCGGGCTTCTTGACTCTTAGACTCATGCTTGCCCTGTCAAAGCCTCCTACTGCTCATCTGTAGTGAGAATCAGAAGTTCTGAGTTGGACCTGCAGGCTGATTAGGTGGCAGGGGCTTTTACCTTTGGCCTCTTGTTTAACCGAAGGCAGGGTGGAGGGAGGAGAAAAAAGAAAGGTGTGTCCTGTAAAATGAAGGGATAACTCACTGGGCTGGTTGCCTCGTTTACAGGAAACAAAGCAGTCTGTGTTACTCTGCAGTATAGGCTGATCTTTGCACCATTCACCTCCAGCGTTGGTGGTATTTATTTGTGTGTGTGCGTGCGCGCGCGCGTGTGTGTGTTTAAACATTGGCAAAGGATGTCAGAGGCTTTTTCTTTTTCAGTAAGATGTGGTATTAATCTATTATTTTAGAAACAGTCCATTGCCAGAATTGAATTTCCCCCCCAAAAATCTTAGTGCAACTTATTAATGGACTCTACTGTTAATAATAAACCAAAGCTGATTATTTTGAGTTGATGTGGTGTCGGGGGGAGGATTATTTGACTCAGGCTAAATGCAGCTCTCACCATCAAAATAAAACTTCAGATCTCATAGGTCTAGCAAAATATCCAGACCCCTTGTCCTCCCAATGTCAGGGCTTTAGACTCTAGGCCTTTGGGGCAGAGCCAGGACTGAGTTACAATATGCAGTGCCCGTAGTACTGATGACCTGCATAGGAAAGCATTTAGGAGACACAAGGATGAGGGTCTGGCCATCTGGATGAGGCCAGAAATACCCTGAATTAAAAGTGAGAGTGGAGC
>NW_020185330.1:88137-102014 GCF_003031525.2 Neophocaena asiaeorientalis asiaeorientalis
TTTAAAATAATAAAAAAAAAAAAAAAAAAAAAAAAAAAAAAAAAAAAAAAAAAAAAAAAAAAAAAAAGTGAGAGTGGAGCAGCATCAAAATGGTTGATCTTACAGATAGAACAAACTAGTGGTTACCAGTGGAGAGAAGGAGGGGGGGAGGGGATTAAGATATACAAACTGCTAGGTATAAAATAAATAAGCAATGAGGGACTTCCCTGGTGGCACAGTGGTTAATAATCCGCCTGCCAATGCAGGGACATGGGTTCGAGCCCTGGTCCAGGAAGATCCCACATGCCACATCACTGTGTTGTACACCTGAAACTAATATTGTAAATCAACCATACTTAAATAAAAAATAAATAAATGAAAAAAAAAAAGTTGATCTTAAAATAACCAGGCCTCTATGGTAAAGTTTGAGGAGGGGCTGAAAGGGCAGGTCTCTTGACAAATTAGATGATAAAAAATATGTTTCTAAAAGCAGTTTTGAATACCTCTAGGATGGTCACAGCATTAAGCCAGTTGTGGGTCATTCACGGGTTGGTGTGAAATAGTTCAACAGTTAGATGGAAAATAGGGTGGAGCAGTGAGATGAGGGGAAGCTAGGTCTGAGTAGATCTTACTCCCAGGGAGGCCTGAACAGCAAAAGGCAAAAGAATTGTCTGGGTACTTGGATGGGGAGTGAGGAATTAGGGGGTGCAAAAGAAGAGATGGAAGCCACCAAAGGCAAACTTGCTGCTTCTTCGTTTCATTTAAGAAAATTTCAAATAGGTGGATCCTAGCCCCCCTATCTACTTAGATGGACTAAGTTCTTGTTGGAAACCCAGGATAATGATGAACTAATAAACACACTATTTGCTTGATTCTGTAGCCAGTTAGTAAACCTACACCCCTGAGTTGCACATCCCTCAAAGTGGAAAAACTGTGAATGGTAGAATGTCCAAACTACAGCATGAGGGGAGGGATGTCCAAGCCCATGTGAAATGGGTGACTTAGGGGACTTAGGAGTGTGGCATAGATCTAGTCTTGAATGACAATGAATCACATTGTCAGATAGTCTTTTCACTTCTCTTCCATTCTTTCTAGAAAGTATTTGGTGTTAGCAGGTCTCTAACACTTGTTAATCTATATTTTTAACAGAAAGCAGGTCCAGACTCTACACCTTCTTCAGGTTTTAGCCTCTAACAAGAATTTAATAACGTCATCTTCCATTTATGGTAAAGGATACTTCTCCAGTTAACACTCTGACCTAAACTTCGCTTTTTAAATTTTAAGTTAAAGTGAATTTACTTGAAGAAAAGTTAGCATTTGGGTGGCACATGGGTTGGCCTAAAAGTGTACAAATGTAACTGAAGTTTGGGAAACACAGAGCTTATGGTCTCCCAGGTCCCTTTGAAATCTAACATCTGCTCATTCTGTACTGGTCTAGGACACTAAGGCCCAGAGAGGTTAAGTTACTTGACCAAGAAGATTACGATCTTTAAAAACCTTTCCTTCAGCCTCTCCCTGACTAGAAACACCCAAAACTGTGGTTCCCTGAAAAAGTGTCAGACTTATGTGGCTTACCTCTGTTTACACCAGCCTGGGCAACGATGACCCCTGTTAATTCCTGTTTCTCAGCTGTGGCTTCCTCATGGCTGCTCTGATGAAATGGCCCTTGCGAATAGCTGAACAAACTGTGCAAACCTCACAAGACAAGTGTAAGTTGGCCACTGTCAGAAAAGAACTTGGGAAAGCCTGTCAGTCCAGGTCTTCAGAAAAGCAGATGCCGAGACAGGATTTAGCATGCGAGGATTTTGTTAGGGCAAATGCCTGCAGGAAAGAAAATGGGGAAGGAGCCAAGTTAGCCTGGTAGAGTTTCAGGCTATGATGCAAGTCTGACCCCTAGTGAAGAAGAGATGGGGGGAACAGTGGGAGGGACGATCCCAGACTGCCCTCAGTCCCAGGAAGATCCCATGCTCTCTTAGCCATTGCTGGGAGCAACCTGGGGAGGCGTGGCCTTTTCACAAGCCCAGCAAGGACATCCGTGGCCCTTGGTCAGTTATGCTCCCTGCAGTTGGAGGTCTATGAGGCCCATTCTGGTAACCACCATAAAGATATCAGATAACAAACATAGGTTAACAGCCACTATATTCCAAAGTAGGGCTTACTGTGTTGGCACACCACTTTCAGATTCATCAAATCTGCAGCTAGCATTTTCCAAGGGCTCTGGCTAGGCTCTTAATGTGTGTTCCCTCATTTAATCCTCTTACCAGCTCTGTAGGGCAAGTTCTATTTTTCTTCTCATTTTGTAGATGAAGAAACCGAGGCTTGGAGAAGTTAAGTAGTTTGCTCAAGATCACTTAACAGGTAAGAGGCTGAAGAGGTTCTCAAATATTTGCATATTGTTTTCAGGTTTGGGATCTGTTAAGTAAGCATGAATTCTCACTGCACTTTAGCTGACCTACTTACCCCGTCCCCTTAGTTTGTTTTATACTGTTCTCTGGCCTTTTTTTTTTTTTTTTGCGGTACGCGGGGCTCTCACTGTTGTGGCCTCTCCCGTTGCAGAGCACAGGCTCCGGACGCGCAGGCTCAGAGGCCATGGCTCACGGGCCCAGCCGCTCCGCGGCATGTGGGATCTTCCCGGACCGGGGCACAAACCCGTGTCCCCTGCATCGGCAGGCGTACTCTCAACCACTGCGCCACCAGGGAAGCCCAGGATGGGATTATTTTTTGAAATATTAGTCAGCATTTCCCTTATTCTCCTGGTGGTTTACTTTTCCACTCTACCTTGTGCTCCTACTCGCTGAGGAAGGACGTAGCCTTCCTGGTTTGTAGCTCGTCTAGGTTAACATTTGGGAGACGCTGAATGAGAGCCAGGGGTCTGAGAAGATTCACAGGAGTGAGAAGCTATCATAGTGGGTGTGAGGGGAGTAGAGATGTCACTGATCTTGGAGCAAGGAGCCTGGAGGGAGCCTGCCTCCCTGGGGAGGCAGCAGAAACCCCAGGGAGCAGCCTGGGGTGTGGCCCTGCTTGTCTAGAAGATCCAGGGGAATTAGCAGGACCTCAGGGAGGAGGCTGTCAGTAGTCAGGGCTTAGACAAGGTCACAGAGACTCCCCATCCCCAGGGAGGCGTGGGATAGCCCTTGGGTGAAGACCGGATGCCGAAGGCTGACTCAGAAAATACCCAGGGGGAGACTTGTCAAGGCCTGGGCTTCCCACCCCCAATCCCCTGCCACTGGTGCTTGGAGTGAATGGGCCAGTTAAGTGAGATCACATTTTCCCTTTCCTGGAGGAATGAGTGTTCCAATTAGAAATTCAAATTATGTATAAAAAATAAAGCTGCACTTTGTACACACCTGAGTTTTCGTACTGTTTGTATCTGCTTTACCCTCTGGTATTATTACTAACGCAACAAGATTCATGTTTCCGAAAAAGTTTTCACCTTGTTATGGGAATGAATAACATTTATAGGAGATAGATTCTGGGAAAGTTTTACAAGGAGATATGAACAAATCCTGACAGAGGAAGGGAAGCGAGAAGTGTGCTAAGCCTAGGGTTTCAGCAGATAATCAGGATGCAGCATGCACTAGAGACAGCCTCCCTGCCACCTTGCCTCAGGGCCTTTGTCATGCTGACCACACTTGGTCCACATTTTCACTTGTTCTTTGTGCGTCATAGATTTATTGCGGGGACTACCTATAAAACATATAGCTGCCATACAAATATTACTGTTCTTTAGAATTTTGTTCTCTTAAGGAGTAAACTGAAGGAATCACAAACACCAGGTTCTCAAATGCAAACACTTTTAACTTCTCTGAGCTGTTAATCATCCATCTTTAAAGCTCTAACCAATAGGATGCTTGGATTTGAGGTAACATTTATCAGCTTAAGACATATTACAGAGAAAAAAATAGCTTCCTTTTCATTTAATGTTTTCAAGGATGGAGCCTGGGAGTCTGGATGATGTATTAAAAGCTGATCTCATGCACAAATGTCGGGCTTTTCTTTTTGCATTTCTTGTTGTTTGTACTAGAGTTCATTCAGCATAGGTTTGCATAGCATAGCCTATCTCTGTTTTTCAAATTCAATGTTTTAATTTATTGATTTATTTAAAAAATATTTGTTAAGAAACTACTATGTGTCCAGCCTTTTGCTGGGCACTTGGGATACATCAGTGAACCAAACTGATGACAGAGTATCCAGGCACATTATTTCCCCAGTCCCTGGTTTCTTGGGAACTCACTCCCTCTCTTTATCTGCTTCCCCTCTCCCCTTTATACTTAAGTATATCGTGGGAGTGGTCATTTTACAACAATGACTATAGAGGACTCCCTTTTGGTCTTGTTCCCGGTGAAAGAAGGAACTGGAAGGATGGACCAACTTGGAAAGTCAACAAATCAATCATTGAAAGAGCACCCATTGTATGCAAGGAACTGTGCTCACTGTTAATGGTACAAAAAATACAGGCCACGGTCTCTGCCTTACCAAGAACTTTTAAACTAGGTTAAGGCACCACACTCACATGGAAATACAAGGCAGAGTACGCTGAAGGAAAAAACAGTTAGCCCAGAACTTAAGTGCTCAGTTCACAAGAAGGAAAGAGCATCTTGTATTCGTCTTGAAGCCAAATGAAAACAGCTGTTTCTCTTTCTTCTTGGAAGTGCTATTTCTTCCTCCACACCCTTGAATCATAGTATATTAGTCATGGGATCACAGTACATTTCCAGTTTAAGATGAAAACATGAAGTTTCACTCCACCCATAATTTTCATGACAAATCATCATTTTATATTCTTGAGATTTAAGTGTGAGAACTGCAGAGTCAAGCTTATACCAGCAGGTGGAGGAATTTTCTATTTGAACTCAACATCTCAGGCCATCCAGTGGTTCAGCAGAGGATGTGATTGCAATTTTAATTATTGCTTTATTTCTCTTTCTTTGTTCCAGATATTTATGCACTCTGAAAAAATTACCTATATTCTGATGAAAAAGAATGTATATACATATATATGTGTGTGTGTGTAACTGAATCACTTTGTTGTACAGCAGAAATTAACACAACATTGTAAATCAACTATACTTGAATAAAAGAAAAGAAAAACAAGCAAACAAAAATTACCTGTATTCTGAAGAAGATGAATCAAAATTGACTATTTTCATCCCTCTAGCCAGAGCATAAAATAGATGGCACTTTCTCCCTTTCAAAATCTTAGATGTAGATGTATTGACATCTAAAGTAATAATTTATTCTCACACAGAACATTGAAGAAGTCTTTTTAAAAAAGAAGATTTTAACATTCTGTTAAGAATCTTAACATTCTTTTTTTTTTTTACATTTTTTAAAACATCTTTATGGAAGTATAATTGCTTTACATTGTTGTGTAAGTTTCTGCTGTATAACAAAGTGAATCGGCTATACGTATACATATATCCCCATATCCCCTCCCTCTTGCATCTCCCTCCCACCCTCCCTATCCCACCCCTCTAGATGGTCACAAAGCACCAAGCTGATCTCCTTGCGCTATGCAGCTGCTTCCCACTAGCTATCTATTTTACATTTGGTAGTGTATATATGTCAGTGCCACTCTCTCACTTCGTCCCAGCTTCCCCTTCCCCCTCCCCGTGTCCTCAGGTCCATTCTCTACGTCTGCGTCTTTAAGAATCTTAACATTCTTATGCTAGATTTGGAACACACTCAGAGTTGGGTATACTGGTGGCTTGGGCTCCCATATGAGTGAAGCATCTGAGTTTGCAAATATTAAAGTAGCAGAGTAGAGGGATTGCTACACTGGTTTATCTGGGGTCTATCACAGGTTTTCAGGCCTGTCTGAGCACATCAGAGAACTGGTGAGACAGGCCTGAGTGACATCAATACACCCAGGGAAGGTTGGAATCATGGGGAAGGAAGTCATGCCCTTCCCGTTGCTGGGGTGAGGGCATGTCCAGCTGTGGGAGGCTGCTGGAGGCTGAGGAGTTTCCTGGGCAAGAAATCACCCTAAGGGTAGAAGGAATCTGCTGATGAGCTTGAGCCAGCAAGAAACCTTAGCTGGCAGAGGGGAGCAGTAAGTCTGATTGGGGCACTGTAGCAGTTTCTTGATACCCTGGTCTAAGTATCTAGACGCATGATTTCCATGAGCACGTAGAAGGCCGTCAGTAAAAACTGAAAGAGTTTTCTCACTGAGCTTTATAAAAAGTACTCAGATCCAAGAAACACTGTTTTAACATCCCACCTGAGCAGGTGACTCAATCTCTTGCGCTTCACTCCTGCACAGCTTAGAGGGTCTGGAGGAAGCACTTGGCTCAATGGGCAGCGGAATTGCCAGCATGACTGGGAGCACATGGAGGCTCCCAGAAACACACGACTTGGTGCACAGGGCGTGGAGGTTTGCTATGGAAAATGGGAGCAAGACCCAGACATTTGCGCTGGAGTTAACGAGATTCCTCCGACTCAAAGACGCATAAAATCTGGAGAAATAGGCATTACATATATACTGTTGGTCAGGTTCTTAGAGTTATTGAACATTTACTAAAAGAATCGTAATTACTATGTCTGTTTTTGATGTATAAGCTCTTTGTAAAACCCTCCTTTCTGGTTAATATTTATTTTATTTTTTACAATTTTATCTATTTATTTATTTATTTGTGGCCACACCACGCAGCATGTGGGATCTTAGTTCCCTGACCAGGGATCAAACCCGTGCCCCTGCACTGGAAGCGCAGAGCCTTAACCACTGGACCGCCAGGGAAGCCCCCATGAGTAATATTTTTATAGCAGTAAAGTATACAGACAGGTGTATAAATCTTAAGTTTTTATCACAGTGAATTTTTACAAATGAATAACTTGTGCAAACTCCACCAAGACGGAGCTACAGAATATTACGAGCAGCTCGGAAGCCTCTCTTGTGCCCCTTCCCTGTCTCCCTCTCTAAGGGTAATCACTACCCTGATTTCCAATATTGCAAATTACTTTTGCCTGTTTTAAACTTTGCATAAATGGAATTAATTATGCAGTGCATCTCTATTTTGCCTGACTTCTTTTACTCAACATTATGTCTGTATGTTTTGTGTTCTTGCCAAACTTCATAGCTTTTCATTGGTGTATAGTGTTCCGTTATATGAATGTAGCACGATTTTATCCCTCTTTTTAGTTACCCATGTTTTATGTATCCACTGTTGATGGACATCTGGGTTGTATCCAGTTTTTGGTAATTATGAACAAAGCCGCCATAAAGATATTGGATATGTTTTTACTGCACACAGGCCCCCCATTTCTGTTGGGAATATAATTGCTAGATCTGATCTATAGTTTTAATGACATTTTTTTCTGCCCATTGTGGAAAATGTAGTTTAGCTATAGATGTACAGTTCTCTTGCCGTAAAGGGATTGAAGTGATGAAGAAACTAAGTTCATCTATGAGGGGGGAAATAAAGAGTTGACATTACTCAGAGTAGCCGGGTATTGACAGATTGGGTACTTAATGTTGAATCCTTGCTGGTTATCATAAGTCATAATAAGTGGTAACAACGTAAACTGTTGTATGGCTGATGCCAAACTGAAAAACATTCAGGATCGTTTCCCACTGCTACCTAGAATGTGTCTAGGATTCCTCCTCCTACAAGCTAAGTTTTAATATTAACCTTAGGAAGATATGCTTGGAAAGTAATTAAAAATTTTTAAAAATTGTTTCCATCCATCAGTGGAGATCGCTAAAAGTTGATTGCATCACTATAGTTTGTAGCATTTGCCACTGGAAGCTGAGAAACATCAGTGGATCTTCTGAGTGTTTATTTTCAGTTTATCAGTTGACAAATCTTCTTTAAGTGTTGACCATTGTATTTTCCGAGTTTATTTATGAAGACTGAATGGAAGAGAACAACACTAAGTTTGGGTCCCAAAGGACAAATGCTTTGTGATGTGGGCCTCACTCAGAATGCCTGTGGCCAAAAATATCCCTGAGGTCAAAGTTATCCAGTGGATCTGGGCCGATCCCTGCAGATTCTGCATCTAATCTACAGGACCAACACTCAGATTTGTTGGAAAATAACATTTATTTCTACTTGTTTTTTAATTATAGCAATAGTATGTGTTTATTCTAAAAAATTTGGAAGGCATATAAAAATACAACAAATAAAACTCTCATGTAATAGCATTTTCCCTTGTTAATATATTTCAGAGTATTTTCTTTCAGGTTTTAAATTATCCAATTTTTTTCTTTTTACATGACTCATTTATGTAACACATGTTTTTGAGAGCTTCTTATGTACTAATGGCAAAACTGAATAAAACCAGAGATCCTGAGATCTTACAGGGTTTCCAAGACTTAAGCTTACCCAACAGAATCCGGAACAAGTCCAAGATCAGAGGCGATGGGGGCTGGGGAGAGGGGCCTCTGGGAGACTGTGTAGAAAAGAGTTGACATAGCAGCCCTGAGACACCTGTTCTTAGCAAGCCCTTTTTGCAAGGTTGGCCCTTGTCTAGCGTCTGGGAACTTGGATTTCAGGAGTTTTCCCAACATTCCCTAATGATAAGGACAGTTCACTGTGTCTAGACTATGCAAACAATATGTTCATGCTGAACACATGCTTCCTTCTGGGAGTCTGAAATTTTGACACGTGTTTGGCAGAGGGTCTGTATGTGGCCAGCCTCCAATAAAAAGCTCGACGATGAGGCCAGTGAACTTCCCTGGCAGACACACTTTGCAAGTATTGCCACACGGTGCCATGGGAGGAATTAGGCGCCCCCTGTGCGACTCCACTGGGAGAGGACTCTGGAAAGCTTCTGCCTGGTTTCCTCCAGGCTTTGCCCCATGCGCCTGTTCCCTTTGCTGGTTTCGTTTTGTATCCTTTCATTTCAATAAATTGTACCTGTGAGTATAACTACCTCTTAGTCCTGAGTCCTTCTAGCAAATCACTGAACATGAGGTTGGTCTTGGGGGACACCTGATACACCTGAACGCCCCCCCCCCGGGAAATTAAATTACCAGGTGAGTCATTACCTATACTTTTATGGTGACCTTTAGGGCAGAGCTGGGAATATAACTCCTGGAGTGAGTCTCCTCAAACGTGATGCTCCAGGAGTGGAGATCTGGGCAAGAGAAATGGATTAATGTCCCAGGTACCTTGCAGCCACAGGAGGGTTGGGAATGCTTTTCCTGAGGAAGAGCCAACCTATTCCATCCACAGCCTCCTCTGCCCTGAACAATTCTGCTGCGGGGAGCAGTCTCACTGGTATGAAAGCAAAGACAACATGCTGCTACCAGTATAGCTCAACATACCCTCAACACAAATGCAGCGAAACATTTAAGGAAAGCCAACAGATGGACACGCATGGATTCAACAGACAGAACTGACACACAATCAAAAAAGAGTTAATATAGGAAACAGAAGGAAACTTAAAAATAATTACAAATATGTAATAAAATTAAATAATTTTTATTTCTAGAGTCCTCCTTACTGAGTGCACTACATGTGTTGGAAGAATCACTATACATGTTACTTGGGTGCTGGCTTATTCAGTCATTCCTGGGCATTTTAGTTTAACCCTCCGATCCCCAGATCACTCACTCTCAAGCAGTGAGGCACCTCTCGCTTAAAACTGGCACTGGGTTATATAAGTTAGGCTTCTCTAAAGACTCGGCAGGGAGGGTGATAATAGAAGAGAATTATGTCGCAACACAGGAGATATCTTGAAATCAGATTTTAGACAGCATCGAGGCCAGAGATCATTAGACAAACGGTGTCAGAGGGAATTCCTTACTGACTGTTTCTTTCCTTGGGTCCTATTCTGCTTCCATGTTCCTAGAGACCACCCTTTTCGATTAGAGTGGCTTTTTCCATCTCCTCTTTCTTTTGGGACCATCAAGTGTAATCTTTGGGCCGCCAGGAGAAAAAAAGAAGTCCCTTAAAATGAAACAAACAAACCCCTCTCCCCAAACCTTACCTGCACAAAGATGAAACACTCACGTTACCGCACAGAGCTATTTAGCTCCGCATTCTCTCAGCCATCCCTACTGGGATGGGCTGGGGCTTTCCTGTTGTATAATCAGAGGTCCCTTTAAGGCATTTTAACAAAAAAGGGGGAAAAAAGAAGAAAAAAAGCAGTTTCACCCAAAGCAGTTGTTTACAGTGTCCTCAATGCCAGCAATGGCTGCAGCTTAAAAACTTCTTTTCTCTCTAGTCACCCTGCTCCTAACGCCTTCTTTTTCGTTCTGTCTTACTAAGGAAGATCATTTTTGTCCTCAAAAATATTGGCAAAACACCCTGAGCATGGCTTGCCTCTGAAGATCTTCTGCCCCTGCCCTCAGGTGCCAGCATCACCTCCATGGCAGAGCATCCTGTCTGCATACAGCTGTCATGTGTGCGCTGAGAGGTATAGTCGTGAATGGATACAAAAAGAGGTGGTTCCCGGGCTTCCCTGCTGGTGCAGTGGTTGAGAGTCCGCCTGCCGATGCAGGGGACGCGGGTTCGTGCCCCGGTCTGGGAGGATCCCGCATGCCGTGGAGCGGCTGGGCCCGTGAGCCATGGCCGCTGAGCCTGTGCTTCCGGAGCCTGTGCTCCGCAGCAGGAGAGGCCACCGCAGTGAAAGGCCCGCGTACTAGAAAAAAAAAAAAAAAAACAAAAAAAACAAAAAACAAAAAAAAGAGGTAGTTCCCCTCTTGGCTGCAGCAGGGCATAGGTCCCTGGGTGTTATTTTGTGCAGGACCTGCATTCCTGAGCTGGGTGTTGATAGTGGGGTGACTCAAGCCTCTTTTTCTCTCCTTCCCAGGTGACCATGCTGCTCTGTCCCAGGGGGTAAAGCCTGTTTATTTCAATAAATTCCTTTTGCATTTTGGCCACAATTGTCAGCCCCCTTTATGCTGACATTGGTGTGAATTCCTTTTAGGCACTGTCAGATCGTTGATAGGATTTTTAATGCTGTTGAAACTTTTATATGTTAAGAAGCTTATATGGATATCTTAGTAGGAAGTTGCAAGAAACTATATTGGAGTTTATTACCCTGTCACAGCAATAACCTGGAAATTGAAGACTGGGAGATTTGATAAATGAGGGAAATGGAAAAGAGATTGAGCTCCTGAGGCATGGGGTAAGTTGTCACTGTTGGAAATTTTCAGTACTTTGGATACTGTATTCCTGGTGAGGAGTGATGGACACAGAAAGGAAAGAGAATGTCTCAAAGAGACACCTTGTTTACTTTGGAATTTTGCCTGGAGTTGGCTTTGTCCTCTATCCTCCAGGACACGAAATAGGACAATAAAGCCTAGAGAAGAGAGCCTCTTTACAATAGCTTAGCGATCCTCCGAGAAGGCCAAGGCCAAGGGCCAGGTTTCAGGCAGACCAGGTTTCCTTCAGAATTCCTCCAGGTCCTGGGCATAAACCTCTCATTTTATTACTTAATTTTATTTTGTTTCGTTTTATTGGGATGAGAACACAACATGAGATTTATGCTCTCGGCAAATTATTATTTTTAAGTTATTTATTTATTTATGGCTGCGTGGGGTCTTTGTTGCTGTGCGTGGGCTTTTTCTAGTTGCGGCGAGCAGGGGCTACTCTTCGTTGCAGTGCGTGGGCTTCTCATTGCGGTGGCTTCTCTTGTTGCTCTAGGGGCGGGCTTCAGTAGTTCTAGGCGTGCGGGCTTCAGGAGTTGTGGCACACGGGCTTAGTTGCTCCGCGGCATGTGGGATCTTCCTGGACCTGGGCTCGAACCCGTGTCCCCTGCATTGGCAGGCGGATTCTTAACCACTGCGCCACCAGGGAAGTCCCTCTTGGCAAATTTTCAAGTGCACAATACAGTATTGTTAACTATAAGTACAGTGTGGCACAACAGATCTCTAGAACTTATTCATCTTGCTTAACTGAAACTTTATGTCTGTTGATTAGCAATTCCTCATTCCAACCTCCAACAGCCTCTGGCAACCACCATTCCATTCTTTGATTTCTTTGAGGATCCATGCAACACACATAACTTTATAACTGGAGGCTTAATTTGTTACTCCAAATGGAACAACTTGCATGCAAAGGAGGGAGTTGCCCATGGGTGAGGTAGTGTGCAGACTAGTGCTTCTTTGCTATTTGGAAAGTGAAGCAGAATGGTTAGGAGTGAAGGCCCCAGAACCGACACGTAGGGGTTCAACTCCCAGCTCTGTCACCCACCAACTGTGTGACCTTGGGCACATACACAAACTTTATTTGTTCTAGTTTTCTCATTTTTAAAATGTGGGATAATAATAATGCCAACCTCATGGGGTTGTTGTATAGATTAAATACGTAAATAAATATGAAGTGCTTAGAACAGTGCCTGGGACATTGTGAGCACTAAAGTAATAGTAACGATGAAACATTGGCATGAACGATATTCCCGAGGAATGTAAATCTTTTAAATTTATTCAAGGCCAAAACCTTGTGTCAACTTTATTCCCCCTCCACATCCACACTAATGTAAACAAACTAGCAATTTTTTTTTTTTTTGCGGTACGTGGGCCTCTCAGTGTTGTGGCCTCTCCCGTTGTGGAGCACAGGCTCCGGACGCACAGGCTCAGCGGCCATGGCTCACGGGCCCAGCCGCTCTGCGGCATGTGGGATCTTCCTGGACCGGGGCACGAACCCGCGTCCCCTGCATCGGCAGGCGGACTCTCAACCACTGCGCCACCAGGGAAGCCCCTAGCAGTGTATTTTTTAATTGTATGCAGAGCATTCTCATGGCAAGGATCAACAAGTGCTTAATCAAGAGGAATCCCAAAGAGGTGCTGTGTTAGGTACGCAACGTATTTTCTAACTCAGTCCTTACGATCACCCTATGGTGTAGGCATTATTATCTCCAGTTTATCACAAACTAAGGCTGATGGAGGTTAATTAACGTGTCTAAGCTTATATCTAATAAGTGGTTGATCTGGGCGGGGAAACTGGTTTTTGTGACTTTACAGCTCATGTTGAGGCAGATTTTCAGATGAGCAGGACCCAAAGAATAATTTTTAAAAATCGACTGTGTGACTCTTTATGCCATGAGAAAAAATTCCCAGCTCAGTTCTGAGTAGCTTAGAGGCAACGATTTCTGTGTTCATTGCTTGGAAATTTCTATTAGGTAAAATTGGCTGTGGTCCCAGTTTCGACTGAGTTATAGAAGCTCTGCTGTTTTCTGAGCTAAATAAGTTGTGAGCGTTTAGTATCCTGAGACGTAAAGTCAGTACTGAAGAGAACATCCCCCTTCACTGTTCATTCTCTGCAGAGATTGAAATTAAGCCTCCTCTCTTCCTACCATTTCTAAAACATTTGCTTTTGTAAACACACACCGCCCGCCCCCCAAACCACCCCCGACCCTGCATCCCAGAAACTGAAGGCACAGACGTAAGCAGCATTCATTCATTCAAAACATGACCTGGATAGAACCTGTCCCTTTGCTTTGTTCATTTGGCTGCCAGCACGCGTCCCCTACCTTTCTGGAAACAGCACACAGATCGGATGCAGTAGTTGGGGTTCTACGTCCTGACGTCAGCTAAGAGGCAGACACTGGAGCGAAGCCAAAGCAGACACTGTCTTCTGGAATCAAATCTTGAGCAGAGACTAAGAGATGAGGCACTGCGGGAGTATACGGTCTCGGGGGCTTGGAGAAGGCCGCTGCGCATCAGTTCCTGCTCCCTTGACACCTAGAGCTGCCCTGGATCCCATCTTTCTGAGCTGCTCCCTGCCATTCTAGTACCTTCCTTCTGTGTCTTTCGGTCAGCCAGAGTCAAGCTTGTTCTTTTGTAACCAGACTCCTAGCTGGTGCACCTGGCCTGCAGGAGCCTCAGTGGTCTGGCCCAATCCCGCCCCAAGCACACACACACCTGGTGCTGCTCTCCTCTCTCTCTCCCCTCCTCTCACTGCTTGTCAGCCGAACTGACTCTAGCTCCTTGGACACACAAAACTTCTTTT
>NW_020185330.1:102404-168929 GCF_003031525.2 Neophocaena asiaeorientalis asiaeorientalis
AGCTCAAACGTCATCTCCTCAGGGAAGCCATTGCTGACCACCCCGAAGCCTTCTATCTCATCAGCCTGTTCAATATCTGATATAGTATTTATTACTACCTAAAATTACCCTGAGCTTTATTTACTTATTTGCATTTCCCTGTTAGAATATCAGCTCTAAGAAGGTAGAGACCTTGACTATTTTATTTGCTAGTATCTCCAGTTATTATGACAATGTTTATAGCATTAAATAGGTGCTCATTAACTACTTACTGAAGGTATTGCATGGGGTACACCCTATGTGCAGCAATCACAGTGCCCTATCACCAAGTAGTTAAGAGTGTGAGCCCTGAAGTTAGGCCATCTAGGTTCAAATCCTGGCACTTGCTTGCTGTGTGACTTTGGGCAAGTTACTTAACTGCTCTGTGCTTCAATTTTCTCATTTCTAGAATGGTTATAATAAAAATATGTAGGTAAGATGAAGATTAAGTAAGATGATTCACTTAAAGCCTTTGGGCATTGCATGGAAAACAATGAGATCCAATATATTGCTACTATATTATTAGAGTATTTCTCAGTTGTCAGAAAATTTGTTACAGATTGTAAGATGCACCACTGACAATATTATTGACAGTTCTTTGGACAAAACCAAATACAACATAAAATGTATACAACCTTGAAAAAAATCTAATTTACCACAGTGTGTATTTATACCCACAAATACATGCTACTTTCCTCTTCAGAATGACAATCACAGTTGGGGTCTAAAATGCCTATCTCTCAATTATGGCCACTGGCAGCTACATGTCATGGTCAGGTCACCCCTGCTGATGATCTGGACCTTGTCAGCATCTTTGTGATGCTGCAGAGTAATTTAAACACATACCAAAGAATACTGTGCGTTCTGTAGGGTTTTGTTTGTTTGCTTGTTTGTATTTCCCTCTTGGCTATTTTGTTTGTATTATCGCTAACTGAATTACACATAACTAAAGTAAAGAGCTTTTTTGGAAAGTAGCTGGAAGCTTTTGACAGATTTGGACATCTGAAGGATAGTTTTTTTAACACATCTGTTGGTCCCGACAATTGAAAAGCTGTGATCTGGTCTCAGAATTTTGGCTATTTTTATTGCCTTCAGTTGCATTATCCAGTATGTGATGAATTTTGTGTACACACAATATATTTTTTCTTTTCTATACTACATTGTAGTGAGTTTTTTTGTTTTTTGTCCGTTCCACGTGACTTGAGGGATCTTAGTTTCCTGACCAGGGATCAAATTCGGGCCCCCTGCAGCGGAAGTGTGGAGCCCTAACTACACTACAGGGAATGCCTTGTAGTGGGATCTTTTAGAAGATCTTTTAAGTGGAAATTATGATGTGAATTTAAGTTTACAAGTTATCAATGCAAATAACTCCACAGAAGTAACAGACTGATGAACTGATGGTCTCCCCATCCCCACATCTTATTAATTTCCCAAATGTACAGGCAATAAAAACTGTCTCTGAGTGCATGCCACCCCCTCATCCCTTACCCCTTCATTCTCAACCCTGGCTGCATGTTAGAATCACCTGGGGAACTTAAAAAAGCCCACATTCCCAGGCTGCATCTCAAGCCAATTAAATTAGTAGCCTGGTATCAGTATTTTTAAAGTCCTTCAGATGACGTCAATGCGTGGCAAAGGTTGAGAATCACCACTTTACCAGTGGTGAATTTCTTTTGATACGTGTGAGATGTATCTTCATTGCAGAGATGTTAAAGTGTGGAAAACAAAAATAAAAAAAACAAACCACCCTTGTATTCAAGAAATAAGAAAATAGGGTATTATTATGGTGATGTTATTATTAGCCTAGCCCCGAGATGATTCAGACCATGAAAAATCTCGTATTGAGTCAGACCCACTTGGTGGAAGAACCGATGTTTCTCTGTTGTCCTTTATAGTATCTTTGAAAGTTTCTACTAGGAATGTGCCCCAGTGATTGAGTTTCCAATGGTTATTGCCAAAGGCTCGACAAGAGGCTTAAGGATGAAGCCTAACACTTGAGACCTCTAGTAAAAAAAATGCACATGTGAAATGCATCTGAATCTCCTTGTTGCTGAGTGTGCCCCTGTATCCTGTTCTCTCTTGTTCCCTTTGGGTCCCTGATGTGGCATCCTGATTGCCCTTGAACTAGCTCTCAGTGCTTCACCTGATCCGCTGGGATTCTCTCTCCCCAAGCCATGGAGAGCAGATGCTCAGATTCTCTCAACATCAAGGAAAAGTGTCCCCTCAACTTGGATGATGGACAACTAACACACACAGTATACATAACTACACTGTTTTAATTCTTGGTCTTAGTTGAAATCTTGAAGACAGGGAATTTAATAGTGGCATGGAGTTTTGACTGACCTTCAGGAGTTTCTAAGATTAACTGATTTCTTTCTGATAGATATTTGAGATTTGTTTTTTCTGCAGGCATAGCAGGTCTGAGAGCATCACTACACCTAGATAAAGTTTGCATATTCTGCAAAGCCCATTGATTGCTAAGCATGAAACCAACCTCTTGAGAAGCTGCAATTAACCTTCACCTGCTCATCATTTTAAGCCTGCCAACCGATAAGCCTGGAGACTTATTTCTTCACATCTGACAGCCACGCTGTTCACCAGGCAATTAGGAAAATATATTGAGTGGAGTAGTCTTCTCACAGATCACATGTGGAAATCAGCCTTTACAGAAGAACAATTAGGATCCTCATTTACTTCATATGACTTGCTCATTAGAAACTCATTAACTGTTAGGTTGAAAATACAGTCCAGAAACGGAGTGTAGAGTAGTTCATATTTAATAACTCCATCTTTCCTTAAAAGTAGTTTGTTAAATGGCAGCATAACAATAAATCAATACGTTCAATAAATCTATAGTACTAGAAAGTGGGTTTAGACAGGATAAAGATGGGCCCAGTTAATTAAAGAGGAAGACAGATGGCTATGGTGTATAGGCAGGAATAACAAAGGAGGGTTTAAAACGTAAAATATAAGTTGGAGAGGAGTTTTAGAAAATTGATAAACCTATTGCATAAAGTAATCCACAGTGACTTAAGCCTCCTTGAGAAAGATCAGATGAATATTTGCATTGTCTTCTGGTTTATTAAAGTTTTAAATATTTCATGTTTAACATCTTAATATCTGAGATGTGATATGATTAAAAATATAGTTTCCAAATAGTTAACTAAATTTCAGATAATACTTTTCAACATTTTGGAATAATTTGCATTTCTTCCTTTGTGATTCTGTGTTCAACATTCATTGAAATATCTATTTCTGAGTTATAGCTGAGTTTAGTAATACAATACCATTTTGATTACTGTGGCTTTGAAATAGATTTTAATGTGTCATATAAGTCAACTTACTGCTTTTTCTCAGAATTTCCTTGCCTACATTCTTCTGTTAATTGTTGTGGAAGAATTTGACAAAGAGTTTTTGTCAAGTTCTAAAGACAGGCATTGTCACCCAAGAAGATGACGGTAAGAATCATTACTGACACTCAGTTGGTATCTTAGGGAAGGGATGGAACTGACATCACCAACAGATGGCACAGAAAAGAATAATATCTAACAGTTCATAACACTCATTACGGGCTAGGTACGGTTCGGAGTGTTTTACATTTATTATTTGGTTTAACCCTCAAAAAAATTCTGTTTTTACCTCCACTTTAGAGATGTGGAAACTGTGGGTGAGTTTTCATTGCTTGCTCCAGGGCGTGCAGCTGGCACACCTTGGAGCCAGGACCAGAATTCAGACGGTCACCAACAGATGCTGTGCCCTCAGCTGCTGTACCTGACCACTCTCATGTTTTCTGACAGTGCAGAGGATAGAGGTCACTTAATAATTATATTTAACATGTCTTTCATCTCTATTGCACAAAGCACTTTTACATGCTTTGCTTTGTGCCCCTTTCTTTGTGCAGAACATATATAAATGCATAGTTGGACATATTGCTCTTATTACAGAGCTTTAGCCAGGGTGGAGAATGACACACTGGTTTATACCTTCATGAAGTTTCTCTCATCAAGGTGGTTTCTTTAGCTTTACGGTTTCCTTCATCATACACATTAAAAATCGTGGCCATACAGCAAAACACGTTTTGTAGTTTAACAGGTGATTGAACATTCAGCCATGCTTATTAGTGGAATTATAATTTATTATCTTCATTGCTTAGAGAATTTTAGGAAAAAATATTGGGGGAAAAAGGGCGAGAACACAAACCAAAATATTAGCCCCTTTAGATATCATGGTGAATGTTTATTCCTACCTGGTGGGAGAAGGAAAAAAGATGTGAGCAAGGTTCATACCCACCGGGGGGATGTAAGACCTATTTTGAATTGCTTCCTTAATGGTAGCCAGGTTTTCTACTCTCTCCACCACTATGACCCTCAGGAAAGGGGCGGGTTAAAGTCCATGATAGGAAGGCCAAGGACGAAATGTAGAGGCGGTCTTCAACACACAGGAAGAGGAAGCAAACCAAAGCCCTTCCACTGACTGAGGGAATATGGGAAGAGGAAGAAAAGGTAGAGCCAGGAGGTCGGCGCCTCAGTCCTCAATACCGCTCCCTCTCTGCCTTAGGCTTTATTTCAGAGGACAGGTTTGGGGAAATAGGAACAGACTATTAAGTAGTTTGATAAAGGCTGTAAGGAGAGTCCTGGTCATGTCCAACATGGCCTCTCACCCCTTTAGAGTGTACAATTCAGTGATTTTTAATGTATTTACAGGGTTATGCGACCACTGCCACTAGCTAATTCTGTTTTATCTAATTCTGTACATGCAGCTTTCCCTAGCACAGCTGTGGCAGAGTGGAGCTGATAATGAGTCCAAATGACCAGGCTGATGTTTCTGTGTATTTAATTAGGTGCTTCCAACTGTTCATTCCTATTTGATACCCTCAATTCTGTATGTATCCCCAAAACTGGTTCTTCAGAAAAAGACACGATTTAAGTAGTCTCAGTTATGTGTGATGTATTATGTCAGACCCAAGGTTCCCTAAACACCAGTCTCAGTGGAAGTAGCTGGCTCATATAGTTGAAGAATATACACAGATATCTTTAGCATGTTCATAAAACTTATAAGGTAGTGTGATCTAAGATCTTCTTTAATTACTATAGTTTCTTTGCTCCATAATCAGAAATTCTGATTCAATGGCAAGCCCTCCTTTCTTATCAGTGAGTTGAATAGATGGGCAAAAGATGAACGCACACGTTAGAGGCAGAAAAAGAGGATCTCATTTCCAGAAAATAGGGTGATTTCTTGCAAATCACTTAGTCACTACTATGAGGAAATTCGAGGGGGATCAGAAGTTCTATTAACCTCAACACCACGGGAAGAGGAAAACATGGCTAAAGTGTTCCATTAGGTAGCAAACAGAAGAGAAGGAAACCAGAAGATGGGGCCAATAGAGAAAGAAGAACAAAATATCAGGGTAGGCGGTGAGGAAAGAAGAGTGCAGAAACCTGGACGGACACGGAGCAGCAGCTCCTAACAACTGCCTGAGGTTCCACTCAGGTTACAACCTGGATCATATTGTTACCGAACCAAGTTTTTTAAAAAATTAATTTAATTAGTTTATTTATTTTTGGCTGCGTTGGATCTTTGTTGCTGCACGTGGGCTTTCTCTAGTTGTGTCAAGCAGGGACTACTCTGCTGCGGTGCGCGGGCTTCTCATTGCGGTGGCTTCTCTTGTTGCGAAGCACGGGCTCTAGGCGCACGGGCTTCAGTAATTGTGGCACGGGGCTTCAGTAGTTGTGGCACGTGGGCTCTAGAGCACAGGCTCAGTAGTTGTGGCGCACGGGCTTAGTTGCTCCGTGGCATGTGGGATCTTCCCGGACCAGGGCTCGAACCCATGTCCCCTGCATTGGCAGGCGGATTCTTAACCACTGCACCACCAGGGAAGCCCTGAACCAGGTTTGTTTTGCCCATGGCACAGCGTACCAAAACACTGGGATGCTGAGGTTTCCAGCAAAGCAAACAGAGGAGGGAACAAATCTCAAACCCGCCTCCCCACCCAAGGCAAGGGGCTGGGGTATTTATGGGATAACTGCATAAGGAAGCAGGTTGGTCTGAGGTATGGGGCTCGTGGGGCGCGTGGGGGGCATGGGGAAAGGTGATTGGAAAAAGGTGCGGTAAGCGTCCTTCTGCCCAGCAGTAACTAATTACATGCCTCTGCGCCTTCAGAAGGTCACCGAGAGGACACTCACGCATGCCCAGTTGAGGGGTTGGTAATCCTATCCAGTCTTAATCAGCTCAGCCGGAATTAGACACAGCTGATGCCAAGTTCCTGGAAAACCACTCCCTCAAACCCTTATAGTTTAGGCTGCGAGCCGGGTCCTAAAACAACCTAGATTCGGGAAGGCAGGTGAAATGGATTTAACCCGTGCTTTCGATATGCTTTTAGGTCATGTTTTCCTTTTAATATAAAACCGAGGCTGTTCATTTGAAAAGGCTAGTTGTTGTAATTATTTTAAAACAATCGTATTGCTTAGCTACTCCAAGAAGTGGTGAAGGAACCAGGTTAGAAAAAGTCAGTGACACTGTATCTTGCAGTACAAGTTTGTGGAGCTTCTAGGAGCAGGTTTGTTAAGGTAAGTGCCCAGTGTTTGGAGGCAGACCCTCAACAGCATCTCACTGTTAATGTTTCATACTAAGTTAAGATTCAGGTGGTCAGCACCACTAGGCGACAGTGCAAGGCTCCTGAGGAGATGGAATGAAGTGCAGGTGTTTTCCCGAGCTCTGCGGGACCTTCCCATGACCCTTTGCTCTGACAAAGGCGAACTGTCGTCCCCAAAAGGCAAAAACTAAGAAATTCTAAAGACACATAGGATGTTCTCTCATAAAAATCATTTATTGGCACACCAGAAATATCCATCTGTTCTAGTACAGTAGCTGTATGCATCTATAACTGCAATTCTGTGTAAACTACGTGTTACCGGTCACTAGAAATCTAATTAGCAGGATGAATTTAATAAGGAACAAGAGTAACTATGAGTCTACAGCGGCCCAGCCATCGAGTCTCACTGGAGAATAAATCATATATCAAATTAGTGTTGGCCTGCAACAGAATGTTTCTGTAGCCAAGAAAAACCAAGGTGGACACAAATAGGATAGCACCCATTCAATAAATCAGGTACACTTAACTAGAAAAACACCACAGCTGATAGAAACAATCTAAATAACGTAAGCCCAAAAGTAAATTAGTAGCTATTTACATATATTACTTTTTGCCCAAACTTTAATTTGTTAGCTTTCCCATCCTACCTCTTTCTTCCCTTTGTTATTCTTGTGTTTTTTTTTTTTTTTTTTTATGGTGGATTTCTTGGCTCCCTGGCAAATATTTAGACAACTAACCAGAACCTCTTTCTAGGTGCTACATTTTCTAAAACTTCATGTCAAACCAAAGGATTGGAAGGGTAGCTTATATAAGTCTATCTCTACACGGAAGTAATAAGCTTATTATTCTGCTATCCATCATAGCAATGACCTACAATTTCATTTCCTCCCAAACATTTGAACAATTCCAGAAAGTTGGGTTGTGAATGGCAGCAGAGAGGATGGATTGTTCATTTGTAACAGGCACAGATAGTGAGTCTACACGGAGACAAGCACATTAATCCTGAGAATGTGAATGCTGTGAACTGCAACTTAAGATCCTCCGTTATGGACAATGAGTCTTCCTCCTTCTGGTCATTATGTTTTTTTCACATTTATTTTTAAGGCTTAGTATCATCGCAGTATTAACAAATAAGAATGCTGACATCATTTCTACCAAAAAAGGACTCTGGTGAATGGCAGCAAGTACCATAATTAAAATAGCACAGTTGAAAAGGCATTGAGTTGGTATGTTTCTGGTGCTATGGCCAGAATGTATGGATTTTTAGCATCATTCTAGGGGATCTGAAAGATCTTGCCAAGGAGCCTCTTTGGCCCTTCTTTATTTCCTTCCTAAGACTAATAACAATTTGTAATAATTTTATTTTTGGTTTGTTCTCCTAGGACCATATAAGCTCCGGGAGGGCAGAGACCACACCTGTGTATTCACCACTCTGTCTCCATTGTCTAGAACAGTGCCTGGTCCAGAATCGGTTTTCAATTAAAAACTTGTATTAAATGAATGAACCAAATCATGAAGTCCCCTGTCCTGCCTCTATTTAGAGACCTTCCCATTTCATTCAGTGACCAGGGTTTCTGGCATGTCCTAATGACCTAGCTGTCCTGTGAGCCTCTACCCCTTCGTCTTTGCGTAGTCGGGTCACTGATATCTTTGTGCTTTAGTGGATAGTAAAACTTTTCACTGCTGAAAAGACTAGCTTTGCAGAGCTAACGGTGCACGAGAGGTCGCAGGGTAAGAACACTCAAGAACGTTCTAAACGGCAAGCTCCGAATTCAGCTCATTCTTCCTTAGCTCTCCCTACTACCTACCTCCTTGACAGAAAGTTTAAGAAAAAAGTTATCAGGAGAATTTTCTCTTGACAGTGCCAGGTCAGTAAGTCACCAATGACATGATCAAAGGAGAAAGAAAAGATAACTCACCTACATAAAAAAACCAATGTAACTAAAAGCAAAATCTGGCTGTGGAAACAAAGTGACATGGTGGGCTGTCTAGGTCTTCCGTTGGTTAGAACTGCTGAACATGGAAGAGAAAGCAGGCTTTACAGCAGTAGAGAGGCTGGAGGGAAAGGGGGGCTGCGGGGTGCGAGGACCAGCATCTCTCTCCTCCTCCCTCTCCCTCCAGCTCTGGCTGAGCTCCTTGCTGTTGCTCTCGGGTGGAGGTAAGAACAGGCAGCTGGCGCCTCCACAGCACATCTTTAGGCTATTGATGCTCTGCTGGAGTAGCAGTCGGGGACTGGGAGCCCCGTGTGGAGCGTGACCTGCGGGAAGAGACTGTGAGTCCCAAAGGCACTGCAGGATCCCCCCCTGCACCCCTTCCCCAGAGCACAGCGGGTGTGTTCCTCACTCAAAAGGGGATCTGTTCAGTTTTCTGTAACATCTATTCTAGCAGGCATTAAAGAGAATTCTAGTAGAGTTCAGCCGGTGCTAAGAACCTGGCCACCATGCTGGGCTCCCCACTCTTGGAGACACTTGATAATATGGTTCACAGCCACTTGCTTCTTCGAAGGATTCTGGGGGGATTGTGTTCCTATGACTGAAGACACAGGCATGGATATGAAGGTAGAACAGCCTGTTTGCCACACGGTGGTGATCACTGCCACGTCCATGGACAGAAGGCAGATGCGCAGACAACCCTTCCCCTGTTATTTGTCCACCGGTTATTCCAGTTAGGATAAGCCTTTCATTTAGGGATGGACTACATGATTGCCAGGTATGAAGAAACGTGGGCACTTATTTAATATTTCACTGAATTTTGTCCCACCTCATACTTGAGCTGCACGGACCAGGCTAGAAACATTTCATGCACTGCTGTCTGTCATCTCTCCCCTTCTTGTCTTGTCCCTGTCTTCCCCAGCCCAAGAGTCTTTCTCTAAAGATACTCAGAAACCCCTAAAGAGCGTCGAGTACAATATTCTTTGCAAGGGAAACAGCTGAAAATGTGGAAAACTTTGAATGAGGGTTTTCTAAGACACACTTCTAGGGAAATCTATAGCTTTCTTTTGTTCAATGTAGAGGCTGCACTCTGATTGATTAGATGTCAGCCATCCAGAAAAACCCATCTAGTTGCAGCAAGACAGAAGGGCAGAGGTCACTGGGTTGCAATCACTTCTACTGCACATACTGATAAACAACAACGGATTTTTAAAATAGCTCCCAAGACGTGGTTTTATATAGAGCAAAAATCACCAGCAGTGTTTTGCTTCTCAAGCCCTATCTATCCTATCGTAAAGCAGCCATTTGCTGAATGAGGGTCACGGTCGATGATGAGCTCTAGCTCAGGACGGAAATGAAAGGTCCCGTCCCGGCAGAGGCTGGCAGGGCACACCCTCCCGCATGGCTCTGATCTTCTCTCCCACTGCCCCTCATCTGCCCCAGTTGCCACCTCCTGGCCCTTCCTTGCTTAAGTGAGGCCCCTCGTGCCTTAGAAACTTTGTCCTGGCTGTTCCCTCTGCCTGGAAAGCCCCACACAGCTCACTCCCTCACCCCCTTCAAGGCTCAGCTCACCTGTGACTACAATAAGGTCCACCTATGCTGACGACGCTGCTTAAGACGGCCACTGCCCTCCCTCGGTCTTGTCTCCACTGGATATCGCCTTCTAACATACTATATAATTAACATAGCAATTGTGCTTATTATTCACTGTCTGTCTCCTATAACCAGAATGTGAGCCCTAAGAGGGAAAGATTTTTGTTTTGTTTTCACTGGTAAACAACAATAGTCATAATACTTCAATAGTGCCTGACATATTAAAGGCACTCAATAGATATTTGTTGAATGAACGAATGAGAAGAACTTGTTGTTTTTATTTACAGTAAATCATCAGTGTGTGTTTTCTGTCCCCGAAGCGCCTGACAGAACTGATAAGAGTGCAGAGAAAACGCCCCAAATTTCTGAGCATCGTGCTAGCACTTCAGGCTCACACCTTCACTTCTCTGGCACTCACGGCGCTTTGCATCAGTCATTTCATTTGTTTTCATGCCAGCTGATTCAAGAGTTTCCTTTCTACTAGAGAGGAATCTAGGGCTCAGAGGGACAATCATTAGCCAGCCATGCAGAGAATCCCAGTTTCCCATCTGCTGTTCACTAGATTGTGTTTAAATATAACCGACGGGCTCACGCCGGTCTGGAATCATCTCACTTGTCACGTCCATCCCACCCGGCGCTCCCCCACCCTTCCTCTGCGTCTCGGTCTGGGCCTTCGGTGGGCAGGGGCTGAGTTCGCTCGCTGCCCGCGGGCAGCCTCAGAAGCAGAGTCTGCAGCTCACCTGCACGTTCCTGTTCAGGCTGACTGCCGGGAAGAACAGCCCTTCCACGTTCTCAAACGCGATGGGACCTTGCTGCTCGTCGTTGATAAAAAATGTCAAGGTTTTTCTATTTAAGTCTAGGAGGACCCCGATCGTGGCCCCCTTTGTGATCCCTCCCTCAGTTCTGTGGGAAGAGAAAACATGGGGTTTCACTTGCCTGTCATCATTCTGGAAGCTTCCCATTTTGTATGGTTAAACCAGTATTTTTTAACTTGTTTAAAAGTATTGTTCCTCATCCCCACCCCAGGAGCCTTTTCCCCCCAATCGCCCCTCCTCACTTACAATTTTAATACCTCAGATACACTGTGTATCTGCTGATGGGCTGTATGTATATCTGTGCTTTATATATATAAGAAGTAAGATCTTTTGCTCGCTCCCTGGAAAACCAATATTCACTCCCCTGTTGAGAATGTATGGGTTCACCGCGCTGCTCTGCCGTTGCTGAGAGCGAACTCCTTCACACACAGGGTCTCTACAGGCTGTCGTCTAGTAGAAAACAAAGCATCAAAGGCCAGGAGCAAAAAGTAGCCTCTGGGCTCTCAGAGCTCTGCCTAGAGTTGGGTCTCACGCTTTGCACATATGGTGTGAATTAAACATCATTAAACACAAAATGATTTAATTTGAAAGTCAAAGAAGCACTTAAGCTGAACCTAAAACACATGCATGAAAAATTGGATTTGGGCCCTTCTGCTCTCCATGAAACAGAAAATCTCATTCCAGAAAGATGGTAATTTGGGGCATGCTGAATTTGGAGAAGTTGGAGGCTCTTCATAAAACGCCAACACCGAAGAAGAGGAATCTCCTCTCTGTAAGGTGAAATAATTAATTATACTGTAGGAGGTGGAGTGACTGTCATTTGACCACGAATTGTGTCTTACGCTTCCGTTGATGGTTTCACAAAAGCCATTAAGCATGGATGATCAGATTTGTCTTTTTCCTCCTCTTTGAGAGCTAGCAATACTGAACTTCAGCCTCATCTCAGCAGAGCACAGAAATGTTAGAGCGTTGTTCTCTCCCCCTGGCACGCAGAACACATTCTGCACATAGCGGTTAAAACACAGGGGTATCAATTTCATCTTGGAAATTCACAGCTTCAGCAGTGAGTGCACTGGTGACATGCAGTTTGCATGCAAGCAGATGTGCTCTGCCTTAAGAAAGTGTTTCTCTGCATAGCGTGGCAGTTGTGTTATTACTCACTCCTTCACTCCAAAATAAAGAAGCTAAAAGGGAAAAGTAAGCGTGAAACATGGCATCAGGGAACCTGGTGACAGAGGGTCCCCCCAAATGTGAATTACTGAAGACAATGGCTTATGTACATCTAGTAGGATTTGATATCAGGCTGGAATGGCATGTGTGCTCACTTCAAGTGATGGTGACTAATACACAACTGAAGGCAGATGTATAGAAACTAACCAAGGGGATAGGAACTGAAGGACCTAGGAGTCCTACTGGCTAGAAAAGGGGCAGTGATGAGCATACAGAAAAAGCTGAGACAGTGGAGTCCACTGCCTACTACTGCCTGACTCACTTTCCTTGTGATCCAACTGACTACAACTGTATTTTTGTTTTTTTTCCCAGAGACACCAATGAGAATGTATCCTGGGGAAATCTTTGAGAATAAGGTGGACCAGGATCCATAAAAGACACTTCTCTACCTAGGAAATTTGTGACAAATACATTTGAGGAAGAAAACGCCAACCATATGAAAAAGGAGGTCTAGAAAAAATATGATAGCATGGGTTCAATTATACTTGCCTATATTTTGGTGTTAAAGGAAAACCTTTATTTACCTTTGTTCTCTTTCCCCAGCAAACTGGGTACTCTGAGTCCATACAATAATAAGAGAGTTCTTCAAGTACAAAACTATCCAAATTGGCATCCATACGACTTCGTTTAATGAATGGCTACTATTCTGAGAAGTGGCATTGATAATAATCATAAGAAGAAGAACAGTGGCTTCTATTTTCAGGTGGATGGGAGGCATTTTTGCATGATCCATGTAATCATGGGAACGTCTATGCATGGAAAAACATGATTTTCCTAATTGGTGGATTTGGAAACCGATGTTCAGAAAAACTAAGTATCTTGTCCAACAGTGCTTCTCTGGGAAGTTGTAAGTCTGGATTTTAGAATCCTGGAATGTTTTTCTATAATACATATGCATGAGGATTCTTAGTTTCCAGCCCTGGGTGGAACGTAGCAATGAGGGACCTAGGAAAGTACTCATGTCTCTGTCATTATGCAAATAAAATAAAATAAAACTCCAGGATGGACTCAGCCAAGAGCAGTAGGACTTCTACTGCATAAAGATCGCCTGCCTGTCTTCCTTCATGTTGTCTGTTTAACAGGTCTCTGAACTTGGGCTCTCGTTCTCGACCAGAAGCCAACGTGAAGAAGGCTTGCATGGGGGGTGGGGGCTGCAGGGTACCTGTTGGTGTGCGAGTTGTTGTGCATGAACCAGCTCCGGTTGTTGTCCACATACATTGCCCAGGCTTTGTCGTCCTTTCCTAACATCACATCCTTCATCACGTTGTTGCGAGCCACGCCAAAGGCAGGGTCTGGGTGGTTGTCATAGCGATCCACCGTGAGCTCCCAGTAATGGACACCCTTGGAGAAGCCAGTCTTCCCCAGCACCACCCGGTCATCGTAGCTACTGCAGGTCACAGTCAGGTTGTCATTGGAGAAGATGATGTCAGAGTGCGCCGAGCCAGGGTCAAAAGCAAACCAGGCCACTGGGAACAACAGAAGGGAGGGAGGTTACTAAGACGGACCCACTGAGCTCACGCCATAACGCACTCCTGGGCCGGAGAGGAGCGTCTTGTCCCGTTTTCATGCTTCCATGCGGGAAGGAGGTGTCCAGGGCCAGAAGGGGCTGTGAGTGAGCAGACAGGGGGCACTTCCTGGGAGCTAGGGCTCTCTGCGCCCAGAAGCAGACGGAGGACACACGACCGATTCAGCAGGGGTTACCCGGCTCAGCCTGCACTCCCAGCCGGGTGATCCGGAAGCGCAGTGGCATCGATTTTGGAAGGTGCAAGTCCCTTCACCTGGTGACTGGCAGAACAGTACACCAGAGACATAAGGGGAGAGGGATGCGCTAAGATGCCTGTGTAACCCTGAGACGGGGAGGCTAGGAGCTAGAGTCCTAGATGGAGGAGGGATAAAACACACTCAGTGAAACAAGGAAATATCCCTTCTGCAGAAGTGCTCAGGTCTACTAGTTTTGAAAATGTCCTCAGTGTTAGCGAAAGCTCAAAAGCTTCGAAGCTATCAGCAACAGAAACTAATTTTCATGAGTGATTGTGACTTGGATGTAAGACAGGTTGCTTCCTTCACCACAAATGCAGTCTCCCTCTTACTCCTAAAACTACCGTGTAAAACGTTTTGGACCTTAGGTGCAGATGGAATGACGTCTTTGTACGCAGCGCCGTGCCCGAGTTCTAAGTGTCACCTGCCCAGAACTTGCTCTGGACAGACGAAATCGCTGATTTATCAGATCTGTGGGCCACCACACATGCACTTTGGTCTTTGCTATTTGTAACAGAATAAGGTTATTCCATACCTGCCAACAGCTTTTTAATATCAACTGTTGTCATTCCAAGTGAAAGGCATGGGAGAGAGAAATAGGAAGCAAAATTGACATTGATAAGAAAACATGTCTCTCTTGATAGACTCATACCAGAAAAGGGCTCAGTTTAAAACTGCATATACGCTACTCAGTTTGAAACTGTATCGGTCTGATTAGTACCTTTGCCCTCAAGTGCTCTGCTTATAAAGAGTGCTTTGCATTGATGTACAAGAAATCTGGGGGAAAAGTAATCTTCTCTGAGGCATAAAATTTAAAAATACAGACTCATTTTTTCTGCACATGTGAGAAACTGCTATAATGGGATTTGAATGACAGACAATTTTATTGACATAGAATAAGCTGCCACCATTTATTTTGTGAAGGGAATGGAGCACACCAAGCACATATGTAAAAGATAACAATTACAATAGGTATACTTGCCTAATTGAGAGTAAGGTGCAGGTTGTGTCTCAAAATTGCATCCTATAAAGAGATACTACACATCAAAGCTACGAAACAACAACCAGGTCAATAAAAATTATTTGTATACATGTAAAAAGCACCAGCTGAAGAGAGTCACCAGAGGCCTGATTCATGAAAAACCAAAGCCCTTTCTATATTGGTTTACTTGCCTGGGTAAAAATTGCCTCTCTGCTCTTTCAAAATGAATAGTACATCTTTTTTTTTTTTTTTCCATTTAATAAAATCTCCTCCAATTGTTTCTGAACTGTACAGCTTAAATTTTCATCATCTTCCGAGTTTAATCTTTTCCACTAAAGTTTCCGTATTCAGAAGAAAATGAGAAAAATTCATCCAGTTGAAATGGAGAAATCACTGAATCTTGATAAAACTCCATTCTACATCACTATTCCATGTACGTAACTCTGGTTATGCCCAGAGGCCTTTGCTGTGACTTGGGCTCAAGTCACATGATAATTATATAACTAGATGTGTAATGTAATCCCTATGTTAATACATACATCTGGTAATTATTAATAATGACATGAATTAAATGTCGTAAATATGAAAAGGACCTCATCTCTTTCTCAGATTGTTTTACTACATGAGTCCTTTTCACCTAAGGGAGGGAGGGGGGATGGTGCTGAAGGGGGTGGGAGTGACCTCAGAGATGTATTGGAATCACCTGTGTGACTTTTGCAACCATCCCCCTCTTTCCCTAACATACCCTTACCTACTCCGTGAGAAGTTTCATCAGGGTGGAGGAAGCAGTCTAGTCTTAAAATGGTCAAAGGTGTGTGAACTACAATTTCAAGTGCTGTCAGTGACTGATCTAGGAAATGTGTTTTTGATGAGCACCAGGGTATCTCCTAGAAAGGATCATTTAATGTTTTTTCAATTCAGTAAGGCCCTTATGTGCTAAATAAAGGATAATACACTGAATTAAAAGAATTTTAGAAGAATTAAGAAAGCACCTTAGAAAGGACTAATGATTGAATTAAAAACAAAATGTAAAGATTATGATATTACTTTTGGTTTTTTTCTCCTCTGGGGTGAATTGTTATGCAGAATAATCATTTTCTCCAACTCATGGCTGAATACTTATGTTTAGTTTGTATCAATTATCACTTCAATTCCTATTCACAGGTTAGAACTTAGTGAGTACAGAACACCTGGAGTTTTAAAACTGAATCTGATATCCAGCTTTGGACATAAATTTGTAGAATCTGAATAGGGCTTTTAAATTTTTTAAATGAATCATGCCTTGTGCAAGTCTTTTTCAAAACAAGTTTTCTGAAATCTTTTTTACACTACTTTAAACACACCATCGTACATTTAAGTTTCAACGATACAACTAGAACAATGGTGTCAAATACAGCCATCAGATATCCCCAAACCCACATATTTTATTCTTGAGACAATATACATTACAAAGACTACAACAATATTTCAGTACATTAGACACAAGTGAAAAGGCTTCCATAACAAAGCATGTCTAAAAGCCAATAGCGCACAGAAAAACATTAAGAAACATAAAAGCACAAAGAAAAATGTCATTTTAAAGAGAGCTTGAAGTCCCTGCATCCTTTTTGCACTGTCATGCTGTGGGCTTCTTCATTCCAGGATGTGGGATGAGCAAACAGAATAAAATAACAAACAAAAGAAACCTTTGGAAATGTGAAATGTGCATCATATGTATCCCTGATTACAATATAGTCCTGAAGAGATCAAATAGGACTGTAGTTTAGATATTTTAAGTTTCTATTGGCTAGACAGAGTTCATGGCATAGTATCACTAGTCCAGCTTCCTGAAATCAGCCTGAAGCCGTGTCACAACCCTCTTAGCTGTGGGAAACTTCGGGAGGCCAGACTTTTCAGTGACTCCCATCTTTTGCGCCTTAGGCTAGTTGAGGGTTTCTGATTTAGCTGGTGGTGGTTCCTCCCCTTTGCTTAGAAAAAAATCAGCCATGACCCCGACTGTCTGACCAGTGAGCACAGGCTTCGGCAGGAAATACTTTCACTTGCTGCTCTCTGGTGTGTCTGCTTTGTATGATGCATTCTGCTGTTGGCAAGTTTTTTACTTTTATTTTTTCAATAAAGATCTCTTGAGTCTATGTTTAATCAGACCACTCCAGGCTGGGTGCACTGATCCAGTCTCCCAGACACAGCTGGTTTCCTGGATACAGCAGGGCTGCAAACCTCCATACTAAGGCCATAGACTCCACTCAGCCAGCACCTGCGCGTGCTATGCCACTGCATGTGATGACAGAGCAGGTTTCCCATGGTGGTACCAGCTTGTGCAAAAAGAACAACTTCACTCATCACTTTCCGACACCATTATATACATTGACCACAGCTCGATGGGTTGGTCCTCACACCACACACACAAGAATGCCACAAAGCTCCCTCATCCAAATGCTCCTCATACCGGAAGCAGGCCACAGACATAGAGACTAGCTCATCACCCTCTGCACGCACATGGACGCCAAGAACGAAACAGGTATTCAGAGATGCCTTCAAGGCACAGAGATCAAGAGGAAAGGTCAGACGAGCTCAGCTCACCCGGTGCATTGAGGGACTGTAAAGAGGAATGCAAGCTCAGCTGATGGGGTGAGGATCGGAAATCAAAGTAGGATCTCCTGGGGAAGCTGGGCTGTAGATTAAGGGTGGAGGAGAAAGGACTCATTCTACGGAGCGGCAATCTTTCCGAAGGCACTGGAAAAGGGACTGTCTGTTCTTCTGAATCTGTGTCTAAATGTAAGATCAATGCAAACTAGAGATCAGAAATCTGCCACCTGCTGTGCACAGTTTTCCCCAAGACCTGCCTTACGAATGCATTTTCACAAAGCCTCATCCACCCCGTAGTTGCCAATGTGGTTTGAGACTGGGAGGGAATTCTCGGCAGGTCGGAACCCATGACCAGAGGATACTTCAAATATCACAGACAATTGTCTTCTCTCCTCCCAATTTTTAGTGGTAGAGAAGGTATTGGAAGTTTCCGTTTAATTAAATACCTTTAGAGTTGAATTTAGAAACCTTAGAGGTAAATTTTACCCATTGATGACCAAGAGGAGATTAATACTTCACCCTCTCCAGCTCCCTTGGATGTTACTCCCTGTACAACAATGGCCTCTTAAAGAGTTTCTATTTAGGAGGTGACGATTTTGACCAACTCTTTGCTGTTCCATATTTTTCCTTTTGTCTCTTATTTTTTCCATTTCTAAATGGACAAGATGGTTTTTCTATACCAGCACACTCAAGACTTGGTCTTTGAATAGGAGAGGAAGATAGGGCTGAACAAGTAATCAGGGAAGGAGCCTTACCTTTGTTTCTGCATTAAGATGAGACCCTAGGGATGCCCTTGAACATCTCTGGTTCTCTAACAATAAACAGACCATGGGCAGTGGTGAGGTGCGTTTGTGGCAAAAATGTCTTTATTTTCGGATAGTCAGGTCTGGCATGAAGATCACTATTATCCCAGAGTCAGGACATATCCATTACATGATTTGGTTCTAATATTTAGAGTAATTTAGAGGTAGTTCCTCTAAATTGCTAAAATCATTCCTTTCTCTTTTGTTGAACAATAGGTGGTTGTATGCAGTAGGGTTATCTGGTCAGAGTCAGATGTTTTACCAATAGGGGCCTTCGTAGAGCTTGGTTTGATAGTAATAGTTTAGGAAATACAGATGGCACGATGGTAGTATTCTATGTCCAAAACCACCAAGGAACTTTCTTCTCATTGAAAAAATAATTTTGTTTTGGTGGCCAGAGAGTGTTCCTGGGAATATTTTTCTGGTTTGAGTCTGTTAGCGTGTTCCTCTGTGTTGAACACATCCTTATCCTATCCAAATGCCATTCTGCACATGCTCAGTGGAGCACGTGTGTGCAGAACGGGATTCTATTTGAAGGGCTCAGAGCAAGGGCATTGGCGGAGAATTTCAGCTTAATACTGCCAAGCCGGTCTCATTTTCATTTGTGAACATATTAAAATTAGCTTTTCAGGCTTTAGACTTATCCTTGGGGGAAATTCTTTTCTTTTTCTTTTTTACTTTTTTACAGAAAAGTGTAAAGCAGATTTTCAGAGAAAAGAAATGGCTACTTATGGAGTTAAGGCTTTGTGTTCCCAATAATAATACATTCCAATTTTCTTCTACCTAAACTTCAAATGGTTCGGGTAATTTGGCATATGTGATCATTTCCTGGTTCAGAAATGATTTACATTATAATGATCTCAGGGGGGAATTAGTCTTTTAGTTTAATGGAACAATTTGAAAGACAATTGCACAGCACCACAAACTGCTACGGGCTTCTTTTAGGGAGAGAATTTACAACTATATTTATCTCAGTAAAACATTTTTAACAAGAATTTGCTTGGAAATGTATTTTTCACCAAGTAATAATAATTAATTCATTATCCTTAAAATACTTGTTGCCCTGAAAATTAAGGGAAAGGACACATACAGTAGAATGAATTTCAGAGTATATTGAACTCTCGAGTAATCATCTGAAAACCAGTGAAGAGACGTGTACTGAATCCAGACTCAGGGAGCATATCCAATCCCATCATACTCACCTTTTCTATTCTCAGCACCAGGAAGAAGCACTTAGAGTTGGTGATGGCACCACTCTGCGGGATTGGGCTGAGGGCAGCTATGGTTATTCATGGGATTAATAACTTGACACTAAAATGGTTAGCTTTTCTATCCTTTTATGTAGATCCATTATTTATTGATGACCCAATTGTCCCTGACTCCTCTCAGTCTTGAACCATGCTCTCTATTCAAGCCAGCTTATTTAATATACATGTTACCCAATCACTCCATCTCTGTCTCTGAATTTTTCCCACCTATGGCCTCCCATACCCTACCAGCTGGGCTCTTACCCCATTTTCCCTAAGAAGCTCCTAAAAAAAACTTCCTACCTTGTCATGAAAATTGTCCAAATGAAGTGCAAGAGAGCACTTTCCACTTGATCCCAGCAGACTCTCTGTGCCCTTCCCCATGGGCACATGGTGCAAGTGTTGGGTCAGTTGCCTACAGGTCATCTAAGTCACTTGATATTACCTTAGGTTGCGGGAGTCTAAGAGGGAAGACACTTATCTCGATAACATCTGAGCAGCAATCACAAGCTTCCCCTTGAAGTCCCCTAGGTTGAGGATCTCATGGCCTCCGGCAGCCCCCTCCTTACATGGGTCTGGATATATCTCTTTGGGAACTCGACTCCTTAATCGTACCATTACTATCTGGGGCCATACAGAACAGCACGCTAGTTCTTCAAATATTTGAGAGCAGTCACCGGTCCCCTTTAAACCATCCCTTTTCTGGGATAAATAGAATCGATTTCCAACCTTTCTTCTAGGGTGTGGATTTCAAATCTTTACTCTCCTCATCGTGCCCCTCTGGACATGTTCAAAGACATGAATCAAAGACAGTAAGACAATATTGGGAACAGTGGTGCCACACCCATGTTTAGCCAAATCACACAACTGACATTGAGCCTACACATAGCTACCCAAGAGTGTATTCTGTGTTATACCCAGGATGCAGGAAGGATGTACATGCCACTTCCTTACCTCTCCTTCAAAGCACAATTACTGAGATCTGGAGAAGGCTTTTCAGCCATTAATATTCTGTCAGTCACGACAAAGAGGAATTGGGTTAGTGCTTTTTTCAGAATACATGATATGAAGCTATGTTTCAGGTCATAGCTAATAACCAGGATAACTATTATTAATTTTTCATGTATAGGTCGCTGGAGGAAGAAAAATAGCCCCTTCAAAGATTTTTAATTTTTTGTCATGTTTCATCACATGCAGTGATCCTGTCTGCCGAAGAGCTTTGCTGAGCAAAAAGCAGTTTAGCAGGAAAGAGCAACGGGAAACAGAACGCCAACGGAGTACTGGTGTGGCAGCTCCGGGCATATCAGTAACTCTGGGATGAGGACAGTGTTTATAATGGGAGTGTGACAAGACACACTTTCCCTCAACTCTGTCAGTGACCATCACTCTCCTCTTGCCTTTGCCTGGACTGCTTTCCCTTCCCACCTGGATTGGCTGGACTCTGGAGTTGGGGCCTCTGCTTGGAAGAAGTAATCAAGAATCATCAAAGCAAAGATTGGCTGGGGACCACACTTATTATTTACTGACTTTTGGGTTTGAGGCAAAAGAAGAATATTTAAGTGGTGTGCTCCTTTTTTGCCTTACTGCATATCTATTTTATTTGTTCATTAGCAGACATTGCATTAAACCTGAGCAGCTGGGAAATGGGACACATGAAGTTGGGAGAACTGACCGTATTTAGAGAAAATCTGTATCTTATACTACTAATTGGTTTTTATACTTCTGAGGGTAGAATTTCTTGACTGATTCCAACATGTACAGTGCACTAAAGATTTCTACAGATGTGGAATATTTGGAAATGTAAAGTCAAGTCTTTGAGATATTATTTTTGGAATTCAAAGAGGAAAGGCAAGCTGACAGGGATTCCATATGCTAACCCTTTTGTGCTCTGGTAGAATTCTTGGTTATCTTCCTGTCTGGTAGTGAACAGCTGCATAACTTAAGCAGTCCTTGGACCCTGGTTCAACAAGACGGTTGTATTTCAGAGTACAGTAAGGCAAGATATGTCACTAAGAACTGCACAAGCAGCTTTAAAGATGAGTTTCAGTTCAATTATAAACCAGCTGTAAAATAATTTGCTTTTGTTGGGAAGACTTGAAAAGAGACAAAGAAATGAATGAAGGGGTTGAGTGTCCTTAAATGATCTAATAAGCATCCAAAGTCACAGTTATGTCCCACTGGTACATAATTTACAGTGAAAGGTGGTATTATAATCTTTCTTAAGTGTGGCATTAACTGCAGTTGAGAAGTGAGAAACACTTCCGTTCTGAAAAGCTCCTTTTAAAAGAAGAAATGCAATAGCCTCTTTCCACCCTTGGGACAGCTGCCCACTCTGTCACCAAGTCCTCCACTCCAATTTAGAACACTTTAGGGCATTATTCATAAGGAACTATCATCAGAACTGAAAATTCCTATATTTCAAAGAGATACAAAAGATTCCAAAGGACTAAACTGCTCCCCAGAGTGTCAAGTGCAAAGCACATTCTCCAAAAGCGAAAATAGGGTTTGGATCCAGTTCGGTCCTATGGAAAATCAGGCAATTCTCTGGGATGTTGTGCATGTTGTCAAAATTAGAAAGAGCAAAGCACCTCTTTTCTGGGCTCTGAAAGCTGTCACGATGCCTCTCACCTTGGATTTCATAAAATCTACCCGGATTTGTTCAGGTATGGTTTACCTACCTTGAGGAATGTGTCCTGGAAATGCATATCCCTCCAACTAGATACTTTTATTTGGGGTTGCAGGGATGGCTCTGGTGCTCGGAGTCACGAAAACTACAGCCGAGGCAGAGTGGACCATACGCTTTTCCTTGTGTGACCCTTTACCAGCTACTTCCTACTAGTGTTGAATTTTCCGTGTCACAGGCAACCTCTGAGACCCGCTAGAACCCCTGGGGGGAGCAGGAGGCGGCTACGCCAGTCCATAGCGTTTCCTGAAATAGTAACAGCTTTCGGCTGTGATTTTGAAGAGAGAAGCCACAGAAGAAAACCAGGGGGTATTAACTGTAAAGAACTTAGAGGTCATCTGCTCTAAGTATATAGTTTTAGAGACAAAACAATCCACCCCCCACCCCCAAACAAAACCCTGAAGTCCAGAGAGATTAAGGGACACATCTAAGTCACACTGCCAGCTGTGATGGGACAGGATAAGGGCCCCAGGCAGATCAATTCCTGGTAGATAAAATTTGGTGGCTGACAAGGCCATTGCTCTCTTTTGTGCCTTGGAAATGTATAAAAGGTAAGGTCGATGCTATAGGTCATGGGGCACATTCCAGTGGTCTCAGGGGTGACCAAGGATTGTGTGGAGGACCTAATTATCATTCTCCACGCCCTGCATTATACTGAGGATGAATCTTTCTTGTCTATATAGAGTGGTTCCGTGGACTGTGGTGGTTAGGAATTGAAAGGCAAATACGTCACCCTCCCCTTTGGGGTTCTGACCACTCAGGGTGGGCGGGCTGAGATCAGATGAGGTTCTTTTCATGACACAAGGTTACATATTCTCTGGTGGGAAGCGGGGTGGGTGTGTGTCTCAGTACATTAAGGTTTAAGAGTACAACGCTTATCCTGGTCCCAAATCACTATAAAATATCTGCAAAGAGACTTTTGAACAGATGCATCTGGGGTCATTCTGGGCCTGTATTCTGCCTGCATCACTGAATATTCTCTGGGTTATTTTCTGTGATGTGTGGGACAAGAAGCTAGCACACTGGAAAGGGTGCTGTGATGCTGAGAGCCTAATGCGAAAGAAAAAGGCATTTTAATCTTTATGAATAACACCTTCTATGTCCCCTTTTAGAAAGCAGTTTCTAAGATGTGATTTCAAGAGTCCCAACCCTTTTGTTGTCATTAGATAAAACAATCCTGGAAAGCATTGGGGAGATGGCTTTTACGGCTGTTCAAGTAAGACAATGCTTGAGAGCACTTTTGCTCGGTGCTCTGAGCTCCTGTGTGCAGAGAATGCTACAATTTACAGCCTTATCTACAGCCTGATTCTCTCATGATCCCTGATTATGCTTCCCACTTTTCCTCACAGTTGAGATCTGGAGGGCTGAGAGCTTCTGTGAATAAATAGCTCTGTGGTTTCAACCCGAGCAGGGCTCCCAGTCCCAGACCTCACTTGGTGGGGTCTTTCAAGGACCTCAAAGATGTGGCTCTGACATCCTTTTCCTTCCCAGGCAGTGACCCATCACTGCCAGCTGAAAGTGTCCACGTTGGAGAGAAGCTCAGCCCGGGGGGTTGGGGAGCCAGAGGGAAGACATGGAAAAAGGACGGGACCCAAGGACGTGCTTGGATACTGGAAATGACCGTCATTCTCACATCTCCTTCTTAAAGCAGGAATATTATTCTTTAGAGCAAAAGCCTAACATGACTGAAAGTGTTAAAGTCCAATTTCTGCCTGGGGTTTCTGGATGAACATGTAAGGCAGCTACACAGTACTGCTTCTACAAGCTGTCTTCAGACATCTAGCAAACAGACTTAGGGTAGTTTTTCCTCTTTTCCTCTTTTTGGTTGAGTGCAAATAGCACTGTTTTAATGTCAGCATCAAAGTGTACTGTGCTGGGCATTGGAGCTGAAAGGCCCAGACCTGGCACGTCATTTATCCTCTCCCAGGATAGGAGAGGGAAGGCTCCGTTTTGCCATATGTAGAGTAGAATAATAACACTTTCCTCATAGAGTGTGGTGGGCAGAACAATGGCCCGTCAAAAAATCTCTATGTCATAATCCCCGGAATCTGTGACTATGGCACCTAACATGCCAAAAGGAACTTTGCAGATGTGACTAAGTTAAGGATCTTGAGATGGGAGATTATCCTGGACTATGCAGGTGGGCCCAAGGTAATAAATCACAAGGATGCTTATAAAAGGGAAACAGGAGGGTTAGAGTCGGAAAGAGATTGGAAGACGCTATGCTGCTGGCTTTGAAGATGGAGGAAGGGGCCGTGAGCCAAGGGATGCGGGTGGTTTCTAGAAGCTGGGAAAGAAACAGAACAGATTCTCCCCTAGAACCACCTCCAAGGAACGCAGTCCTGCTGACACCTCACTTTTAGCCTAGTGAAACCCATTTAGGATTCTGATCTCTAGAACTGTAAGGTGATAAACCTGTGTTGTTTTAAGCTGCTAAGCTTGTGGTAATTTGTTAAAGCAGCAATGGGAAAGTAATACATAGGGCAAATCTGGAATGTTGCAGCAGCAGAACAGAAGGGAGGTTTAAACAATAGCAGTGGGTACAGAGGTATATAGCAGTCTTAGGGTGAAGAGAAAAGAATCCCTATTTTTAGGACCTTATAGTAAATGGATAGCTTTTATGCAATTCCTCTGCTGGATTTCAGTATCCTAAAAATATTTGCTGGCTTTCAAATTGCTGTCTTTTTTCATGGAATCTTTTAATGGGCAATGAAGAAAGTTCTTGGAAGCTCTACACAAAATTACCATAGTATTTTTTTTGGGGGGGGTACTTATACTGTAATTCCATAAAGCCTTCTGATATACTTAATACTCCATTATCAAGAGTTCCAGAATATATACTGACTTTTAAATGTATTAGGTGGAAATCTTTCTAAAATGCATTATGTACTTTCTGACTTTCTGAGCATATGCCACAGAACGTTCTCTTTCTCTCCCCCTTTTTTTTTTTTTTTTTTTTTTTTTTTTTTTTTTTTTTTTTTTTTTTTTTTTTTTTTGGATTGTTCACAGTTTTTCCAGTTACCTTCCTTGCTCAGTGCTGCCAACAGCCTCAATTCACTTCTATACCAAATTCCTTTCTCTTCTAATGTGAGGTTTCCGGTCTGCTGTGCTCTTTGCAAATGGGTCAATGAGCTCAGCGGAATTGTGCATAAAAAGAGGGAGAGCCGAGTGACACCAAGGGCTCTGCCATGAGAATAATGTAGGAGCTTCCGTGCCTGAACTCTGTCCTTCCTTTTCCTACCAATCACAGGTCATTGTTGCTTACATCCTGACTGTAAGATGACTGCCTACACTGTAGGGTGGAAATCTTAGTTCTCGAGGGGTGAGGTGGTACCATAGTTTTAGGCACTCTGAGCCAGGTGCCATGGAGTTCAGGGAAGGAGGAAGAGTAAAGCCCATAGTCACTGGGCAGGGCCACGCTGTATGCATCGCTGTGATCGTCAAATCGGCTCGCTCAATTAATGTTTTTGAGCGAATGAGGCCTCCTTTGCAAAGTCAGCTCAAGGCATAATTTGAAGTTTTTACCTTACCTACAGTTATTCCCTCTGTTAGGATTTCTCTCTCTCCCTTCTCTGAGAAGTCTCTCCTTCCCTTTAGATCATGTACATTTTCCCTGTAGTGTGTTGTATTTCATGTAGCTATTAGATGTAAGACAATCAGAATATTATGTCTATGAAAATACGAGTTAAAAAACCCTCTGTTAGAAACATTTTTACTTTTAGAAGAGGCTGCTTGTTAGTCGAAATTAAACTCTAAATAGTAGAATCAAGGTGATATTAAAAATGGAACGGCTCATACATTTCTGGTGTAAAATCTATCCGGAAAGCAATTTGCAAACATAGATCATGGGCTTAAAAACGTTCATACTCTTTAGTCTAGTAATTCTGCTTCTAAGAATGTGTCCATTGAAATGATCTTTTTCGCAAAGATTTGGATTAAAGAGTATTTTTTGCACAGAAGGCACAACCCTCTGTGTTCTAATTCCCCTGAAGGATTGGTGAGCTGCAGCTCCTCCTGTGCTGGGAAGGCTGTGTGAAGCAGTTCCCTGGCTCTGAGAGCTGAGGGAAGTCAGAGAAAGACCTTTCTCCAGCCAGATAATAGTCTCAGTGAATTATTTGAGCACCAGGAATATTATCTTTGGTCTATCTTATTTTTTCTCCAGATTTGAAAAGAAGAAAAAAAGGTAGTCTGTTTAGGTAGGTAGAAGGAAAATAGAGAAAAATGAACAAAAATTTTTCCGTCCTATTCTCACCCATGTCTATTTTTCTTTGGGGGTGGGGGGCAGGAGGATAGTCTCCCAGACACAGAATGAGCCCTAGAACTCTATGTATTAACAAGGCCTTGTCACATAATATTTTAAACAAATACTCTTTTGTAGATGGTTTCAGAGACCGTGACACAGCCATCACAGCTATTAAATGAATTACTTTAAAGATATATGCAACCAGGTTGTGGGCCTTATTTTAAAATTTCATTAAAATTATTAATTGCTTACAGCTAAGTTTCTTCTTAAGTCAGGGTAATTTGGTTTAGATCTGCAACTGGCCTTATTCTCATGGCTGTGTTAGGTACATTCCCAAGAACTTTGCTTTCAGGGAACTAAGCAAACTTGAACTCATATACTAATTTGTTTTCCTTTCCTTTTCTCTTTTGATAACACATTCTTTATAATTCCATTGCATTAAATTATTTTTCATTGTCTTCCTGACTGATTCCCTTATATAAATTATGTCTTCCTTACGGTCCCTTTTCCTTCTCTCACAGTGTTTATCGTAATTTGTAAGTATGCAATATTTGCATGTCTGTTTCTTTAAGGCCTGTCTCTCTTCCTAGACTGTGAGCTCCGTGACAGCTGGGGTGACCTCTGCTCAACACTCTATACCCATATCAGACACTTATCAAATACTGCCCAACAAATAGACAAACAAATTTGCTTTTGAGAAAAAAGGTCAGAATTCACAACAATGTGGACATTTGATCTCCCCTCCATAAAGTTACCTTTAGGTCAGCAGAAGGTTCTCTAATAGTTCAGAGAGTATAAGTGAGAAGTGATTTAAACCTTGGACTAAATGCATGTAAATACGAGTTAGACTTGCTATCACATACGAGATCGTACCCTTCTGTGATACAGACTTTTTATTTTGAACCTTGGAAAGGGGTCAACTCTTGCTAAAAAGAACATAAAAGATTTTATTAAAGTAGAAAGCAAACCAACCATCCCATCACCCACAATAGCGGCAAAGAAAAAAAATCTCCAAAGCAAATCTTTCCAGGAATGGTAAGAAATAAGATTAATAAAGTACAAGTTCAGTTAACTTATTAAAACTCTGTTAATGGCATTTTTCTCATTGGTTTCTAAAAAACAAAAAAAGAGGTATAATTCCTTAGTTCTACAGGCTTTCTCAATTGTTACAGATCGATCAAATCTTTTTTTTCCTAATAAGCTATTCGTTATATTTTTTCTTGCTTTCTAAATCTTGTCTCACTGTTGGAATGAATTAGAATGAGGGAGAAACAAATAGAACAAACCAAAGTTATGGAGAAAGTATGTGTGTGAACTTTATTTCATCATGAGAAAATCACTTCTGTGCAGTAACAGAGAATACTGATATCTACACGATGATAGGGTTTTCTTTGTATTTAGATACATACCTTATATTTGTACACAATATATAAAATTCATGGAGGAAATTAATTTCTACAGTACAGTTTCTTTGTTGGAAGAGGACTTGTTCCGTTAGTTTCTTTTAGAAAATGACCCCCAGTTCTGTGACTGTGGTACCAAGGATCGCAGTTCCAATCCTGTAATTTATTAGACACCATAATCTTATGAACATTAATCGAAACTTAGAAACTACATCCTCCTGCAGGATGAAAAGAGAGACATAAGTGCTCAGGCTGCTATGCTAATAACTGATTTTTTAGCAGAATAGTATGATTTCCATGATGCATTATGAATAGAAATAGATTTCCCATAGGTCTGGTGACACAGATTAACAACGTTGCTGCAGATCGTCTCCCTGCTCTGAGAGCATGCACTTCACTCTTCAATCAAACCGCTTTGTACACACACGGGAAACAAGGCCATCCCCATCAAGGGCCTTCTGCATTGCACCTAGGAACACTTCTGGAGGGCATTAGCATCTAGCATGGTGCTTTGGGAAAAGAGGCAATTGCTCTCAAGCTGATAGGTCTCTTCCCAGAGAGAAGTTGCTAAAATGATCATCCCAGGGGAGGCTCAGCTACCACATACCCATAACCCAAAGCGGGATAGGTATGTGGGCATTTCCCCTTCACCAGATCCTTCTCTTTGAGTAGCATCATTCAGACTTACAAGTGCTCCCCAAGCGTGGTTTTCACGACTAGGGGCCTTTCAACCTTGCTGTGGGATTTGAAGTTGTGCTTATTTTTAACCATGTGAACCATTTTAGGGGTGACTGGCACATGCTGAGGTTTGTGGGAAGCGGAGCACAGTTCTTTTTGCTAACATTTTGAATGTGAACAAAATCAACATAATCAGTTCTGCAGAGGGAAGTTATGGAGAATGCCACGGGATGGGGGTGGCTTCTATGATTAAAGTGACACCCAGAAGGTCTGAAAATGCTTTGGCACCGACCACAAATACCTCGTCATAGGTTTCATTTCATGTGTTGCAACTGCTTTTAGAGTGAAAATGTTAACAGCCTCAGAGGTTATACCTGGCCATCAAATGCAAGCCCCTCTCCTGACATGGACGGCTTGCCTTTGATGGCCAAAATATTTACAGTATAGCCAAGAAGCGAAAGTTGTCTGGAGATGGACCTTGTGCGGAGGCCCCGGGCAGCCTAAACAAGCCTAGAGGGACTGGCAAAGGTGAAAATGGCGAGGTAACGCAGAGGCGCTGGCCTCTTCCTGGCTGGTGCCCACGGGGAGCCTCGGTCCCAGCGTGTGAAACGGAACTTGCTGGTTAAGCCAGGAGTGGCCGACAGGCCCTCTCGGACAGGCTCCTGCGCCCCACACCCCTTGGAAATACGTTCAGTCAGATAAATCCGCAGCTGGAAAGGACCTCAGCCCCGCCCTCAGACACAAGCCAGCGCTACAAAGCAATTGAGAATCGTCTGGGCAAAACTGGCCAGTGGTGTGTATCGTGGAGAATGGGAGCCTGCCCTAGAGCCTACATACATCTGTCTCACACACCGCGGCACATTGAGGCCTTCACTTTTCAGCTTCTTCCGCTGCAGCTTATTTAGAGCGTTATCAAAGGAAGCCACCGGCCAAGGCCATTGGAACTGCCGCTGTGGACTCTTTGGTTTGATCACGTCCACATACCATGGGCTTGCTAAAGGCAGGAGAAAAACAGCGGCTCTGTGCCAGAATGCAGGGCAAATCATGGAAACACTTGCGAATGTGGGCAGTGGTGGGGTTACCTCCGGGCTTGCCAGCCATTCTAGATGCCTCGCAGTTCTCGCTCTGAGGGATACTGCTGAAGGGCCTTACCCTCGGACGTCTGGAGGACCAGGGTCTTGCTGTACTGGCTGACTCCTGTTTTGTTGAAGGCCTTGATGCGAGCATTGTATGTGCTGTTGAAGTGAAGACCATCCACGGTGCACATGGTCTCCTTTCCAACATACACTTCCTGAGGGGCAGAAAAGAACAGGCCACCATTTAACTCGAACCCTTGCCCGGGGCTGGTCAGGAGGCAATGTTGCAGGGTGGACAGGAGCAGGTGCTTTGGGGTCTGCCTGATCTGAGCTCATCCTGTGAGCTACTGGGCACTGAATTGACCTCTTTTAGCCTCAGTTTCCTTCTCTGTAAAATGGGGACAAAAATACCTACCTTATGAGGTTGGTGTGAGGATTATATAAGGTCGTACGTGCAAACTGACTAGCATAGTGCCTTGTGTTTAGCATGGGTCTGGCAGCTTACTGAATGCTAGTTATTAGCAGATAGGGCTTAAAAGATTAAAACTGGGTACTTACAGTTACCATTATGCTTATTATTATTATTGGCATTTATTCAGTATATTATACCTACTGAGCTCTTTATTCACCAGTATGATTTGTAAAAAACAGGTTTGAAAACACGCAGTGGTCTCTATGCTATGTTTATAACCCACTGATAACTTCAGAAACTGTCACAAAGCATAGGAGTTTTGAAGTTTAGGAAGGGAAATCATGAGTATTCAGATTTTCACCACAGTACAGAAGGAAGAGGGAGGAAACAGGGAAGGGAGGAAGAATGACATTTCAAAAGCTTAAAATAAATCCTAGCATAATGCATCCTTAGCATAGGTTAGGCAGATGCCTCTCTCTTTAGCTGTACACGTTGCAACATTATGCTGATGTAATGAGTAAAAATAATTTGCATCAAAAGCACAGCCTTAAAATGACAACTTGTCAGTGGGATACTCAGTAGATTGGGGTCTGAGATCGCAGCATGCTAAGAATTTTATATGAATTATCTAAGTGGCTCTTAACAACAGTGCACGAGGTACGTATTATTGTCATCCCCCTTTTACAAATGAGGACCTGAGGGCTCAGAGAGCTGAGAAATGGGCACAGTCCCAGAGCCAAGTGGGGGAGTTGGGACTTGAATGCAGGCAATCTGACACCAGAGCTGGCAGTACTGCATGTATCAATATTTTCTCTTCAGAAGAGTGGAGCAGTTTCTATTCAGGGACTCCTTTGTCCTTCTTTGATGGGACATGGAGAAAGCAGGCCTCAGATGAAGAGCAGGCAGGCCCTGCCGGGATGGGTTGGAGACTCCATGGTGGGTCCTCCGAGGTCGTCACCGGTTTTGGCTGACAAGCTGTAGGTTCTCCACTTACCCGGAACTGACCACCATTGCCGTCATCTAGCTCCAGAATGTATCCTTCGGCGGGCACCGTGGACAGGGGCGGCTGTTTCCAGGACAGCGTAGCGCTGTTGTTGTGGGTGCAGCACTCCTCCAGCTGTAGGATGGGAGTCGCTGGGACTGGAGAGGAAGCTAAACAGAAATTAGTGTAACACTGGCTTCTGTCGAGCTGCCAACATTTTCAGTATCTAGGAATGAGAAGCACGCCCTTACTTAGGCCAAGTGGCTGGGCTAAGCAGCTAGCCTGGGGTGCATGGAGGTGGGGGGCGCCTGAACAGGATCCCTCCTAGAGTCTCCAGGAGTGGCAGTGGTTTCTGGTCTACTGCGCTGCCTTTTCCCAGCTCATGGTGGCACTTCCTACCTTACCTGGCGGGGAGACAACGGCTCTGTTCTCACGCCCTTGAGCACCGAAGACATCATCCCTAAGAGAAGTGTTTCACGTAGGAAATGGATGTCCCATCCAGCCCACTGAAGCCTGTTTCACCCCCATAACACGGCTGATGAATTTATCATAGAGTTTATTCTGAGCCTTAAACCACATTTAATAAAATGGGAACTGCCTATGCTGAGAAATAGCTCTGAAACCACTATATTTCTAAGGTTCTATCATTTCTTATTAGTGATTCCACTCAAGGTTTTGTGCACATAAGTAGCTATAGCTCTGGATTTTTGAAAATTTGGTACCAAGTGACACAAACAGTGATTTCTCAGTTTTGAAACTTCTGAGGAATTTGACACCATTCTTTCAAAGCAGCTATACCTTGAAAATGGCACTAGTTCAAGTCTGTTCTTCCTGTAGGTGTAGAGCAGTGAACTGTGAACCTAGAGAGGAGTATGGGAACAGATGGGGCCTGGCAGGGAAGGTCAGAGTGTCCTTGTGACCTTGTGAGAATCTGTCACAGTGTTACTAGTCACAAAACCACCCCCCCCATTTTGTGCTGAGTCTTGTATTACTTAAAACTGCAGATTAGTTGAGCCTTCAGACATACAGACATAGAAATGTCAGCGAATGAATAATCCTAGCTCCTAACATATGAACTCAATTTATGTATCTGGGAGCAGTGTTTTTACTAACTGCTTAAAATTATTTTTCAGCACCAAAACATGAATTTATTTTTGTAGCACTTTAACACAGGAGAGAATGGTGTGGACCACGTCCAGGGACATTCAGGTGAACAAATGTTAACTGTGGAACACCTGGTATGCTGTACCAAAACTGGACTTGGAGTGTCATGCACTGAATTAAATCTCCTTGCCAGTCACCCTGACTGAGATGGTTAATTTAACAGCAGTTTAGAAAACAGGTTCTGTGGTGGATTACCTAGAAGACAAAAGCAGTGACTATAAGTGATATGAAGGTGAAGCAGGTCTATTATCTTATAATTAACAAGGCTGGTACATGACAAGAAAACCATGCCTGAGTTACCAGATCAAACATAATTAAATCAAAATTACCCCCAGGTAATTGGAGGTCATCAGTTTAGGAAGGGAAATAATGTTTCAAGGTTCAATTGCACAGGGTTCAGGTGGAATCTTATCAGAGAACAGTGGCTCTGCAGCTGCAGAGGAAATCTGGAATTGGAGGAAAGGAAATAAAAGCACTGCGTTGTTCAATACATAGACTACAGGACCGGCTGGGAAGAGGAGACAGAAGACAGCTGCTTCAAATGATTCTAATGACCATCTACATGTAACAGGTATCATCTAGGAGTTGTAATTGGAGGTTAACTTAAGGTCGTTATTCCAGTTAGGAATTTACTTTGTCATTTAAATTTTTTTCCGTATAAACAGAATACATCTTAACATATCAACAGTGGAGTAAAATCTGACAAGTTTAAGCAAACCATTCTTCAGAGGGCTTCTAGAGACATGGAATGATTCTCCCTGGGGACATTTGCTCTTAGCTGTGCCTAATGGTTACAGCCTTCCATAAAACAACAATTTCTTGGACTCTATTTCATTATGTGCCCTATCAGTCTTCATTTTCCCTTTGTTCATGTTTCAGGCAAGTTTACATTTCATCAATTTTAAAATCAAAGAATAAGATCACAAGACGTTTTCAATTTGAATCATACAAATACTTGCAATGTCTCTGATAAGAAACCTCAAATTTCCCATATAGACATAGGTATAATTAAAAGATTAATTGAAATACATGGTATCATATATAATTAAAGCATGTGAACTTCATTCATAAGTCCTCAATGGATACACTTTAAAAGGCCAAGAAGAGAGAAAAATGTCTAACCAGTCACTAATCTTCAGATCTTAACAGTGTCCCAAATTTAAACAAACAAGCAAACAAAGAAAGCAAAGTGAGAGACAGAGAGAGAGAGAGAGAGAGAAAGGAAGAGAGAGAAGGAAGGAACCCAGAAACATTTGCATGTACCTAAATCTATTCTCAATGTGCTGAGAATTATTTTTTCTTTTTCCTTATTTACCCCAAAGTGATGTTGCATATAAAAGGAAATGTGACATAATTACAGCCTCATTAGCAAAGACTAAGGCTGGCATTTCAGAACAACGGATTTTATACTGGGTGTTATATTATTATTACCCTTTTTCACTTTATTAGGTATAAAATAAATGACCTACAAGAATATAAAGTATTTTCAAATTGATTTATCTCTTGTGTTTTGGAAATGGACAGCATTACAGTTCCTGGGCTGAACTCTGAGAGAGAAGGTTTTATTTTATTGAAATTCCTATAGTTGGAGCTACAATAACTATCTTAACTCCTTCATGATCATTCCTGGACATGTTTATTTTTCCCAAAGAACTAGTTTCCCTTGACCTGATCAGAATTCTAGTACTCAGCATCCTTTTAGCCTGTAAAATCAAGCTTCAGGCTAAAAATTCTCTTCGACACAGGAGGGTTGGTGTTCTTATTGACCTCCCTGGGGTCTGGTGGAGCCTCATCTCAAAATTAAATTCTGCCACAGTGGCTTGTTATGTGTTACCTTTTTTTGTAAGGTCTTACCTTTTTTTTTTTTTTTTTTTTTTGCTGTGCGCGGGCCTCTCACCGTTGTGGCCTCTCCCGCTGCAGAGCATAGCCTCCGGACGCGCAGGCTCCGCGGCATGTGGGATCCTCCCGGACCGGGGCACGAACCCGTGTCCCCTGCATCGGCAGGCAGACTCTCAACCACCGCGCCACCAGGGAAGCCCTCAAATGTCTTACCTTTTAAAGGCCATTCTAGTTCAAATTATCTCTCACGTTTTTCACATTTGTTTACTTTTCCCTCTTCCCAGTACTTTTCAGATTGAGAGCACTCACAACCATCCAGAATTCCTCTGTGAGGTTTCACAGGAGTGTGGTGAGGACAATGGGAGAAAAGAGATCCCCTGCTGTGGAAACACTGCTGAGGGCCAGACTGTGGGCAGAGGCTTACATGTGTTCGCTCATTTAATTTTCAGCACGACCCCACAAGGTAGATACTGTTATTATCCCTATTTTAGACAAAGAAACTGAAACACAGAAAGAGTTCACCACTAGTCAGTGGCAGAGCTGGGTTTTGATGCCCAGCTGGTTGGTTCCAGGGGCTTGATGTTTTTATTTCCTCTCCATTCTGGGGTTCAGTAATAGTGAATGAGACGGAAAGTGTAGGCCTAATTCCAAGAGAATGAAACATTTTTGGTTCCTATAATGTGAACAATAAAGCTTCTCAAGAATTGCTGGTATAAAGAAACATTTCACCTTAAGAGCTACGGTGGTTGGGAAAGCAATTTTACTCCGTCATGTTCTCTGAAGGTTCCTTTGTAGACTGTCTTTCCTTTTTATGGTGGTTGAATAATACAAATGGCATCTGAGGAAAGTTTAGACTTTAGAGGAAGGACAGGCTGTTTCTGAAAGCTATCACTAGTACTTTGCTAAGGATAAATGTGAACACGGGCTTTGAGGACACGGATTCCAGGCCCTCAGACCATGAACAGATTCCACACGAGTCCGCACGTGTGCTCATTCCCATCACTGCCAAAGCTCTGTGCATTCGTTCTCCATGATTTATAGGAGGGTCTGTTCAGATCATACTGTCCTTGCCCATGACCTTGGTGCATACTCAGGGCTTTTAACATTCAACACTAGTTAATGAAGATAAATGTGTCCTTAGGTGAGTAGAGGCACTCAAGGGATTAACGGCCATTGGTCTATGTGCTAAAAACGCTTGATAGACCATTAGGTCAATGTTTCATCCTGGGCTGGAATGAAGACACTGGTGTTTCATTTCAGCACTGACTCATGAACCTTGGACCACTTTGTGTACTTAGGCAATTCTGGGGTAATATTTTTCTGGGAGAAGGTAGGTGTCTGAAGTCTATTCTGAGCCAAGCAGCAGAGCCCTTGATAGACTGGGAAAAAAAAATTAAAATTTCCTTCCCATGACCTGGTAAGCGTTGAAAATAGCCATTTAGAATTAAGGAAAAATGTGTTCATTACTCCGTAATAAAAACAGAAAACAAAGTTTAATCAGTTGTTTTCTACAAAAGAAAAGCCTGAGAGATCAAGCACAACTCCCATAGTCTGGAAAGAGGGTAAGATGATTTTCTAATCAAAATGCAACTGGAAAACATGCCATCACAATTTAGGAATATTTGAACAAAGGGGGTACCAGCATTCTCTACTCAAATCTCAATTGCCTGAGGGTGATATGGAATCAGAAAGAGCAGATCAGTTAAATTCTTAACTAATAAGAGAATAATTTCAGGCAATGCATTTTAGCTGAGTAGCAGCTGGCCTAAGTGGAAATATTTAAAAACCAACCACAGACCTACCTTCTTTGATATTAAAAAAAGAAAGGCGGGCTTCCCTGGTTGGCGCAGTGGTTGAGAGTCCGCCTGCCGATGTAGGGGACGCGGGTTCGTGTCCCGGTCTGGGAAGATCCCACATGCCGCGGAGCAGCTGGGCCCGTGAGCCATGGCCGCTGAGCCTGCGCGTCCGGAGCCTGTGCTCCGCAACGGGAGAAGCCACAACAGTGAGAGGCCCCCGTACCGCAAAAAAAAAAAAAAAAAAAGGCACCTGAGATGAAATTTCAAAACCAGAGAGATGCTCAGATTTTGAGTCAGGCATTAAACAGATATTCTAGCTGTAAGTTTGAATCATAGCTTTAAATACATATTTCTAGTAACTTTGAAAATATTTTAAAGTTTCTGCTAATCCACTTCGCACAATTAGATATCATATATTGAAACTAACGTATTGTTAGTCTCACGATGGTCAGATTAACACCATTCCAAATGCTACTTAAATTTGGCCATTTGTACATGGATATTGGGGTGTAATTTCTTGAGATATTTTTACTGACAAGCTGTGAAAGCACAGTTTATTAAACTGACTATGAATACCCTAAGAAAATAAAAAGACCAACACTACACAAGGCAAGGTTGTGTATATACTAACAGATATCAAAGGGGCCAGTAGGAGAAGTCTTAACTACCGTCAATCAAGTTCTACTGTGTCATACCTTTTGGCTTTTTCTTTCCATTGAAAGCATGACAGATAAAAATTATTTAGATTCTAAAGAGGACTGGGCTCTCACTGAATTAATTAAACTTAATGAGCACAAAGCAAAGCTTATAAATGAACTCTGCAGAGGGATACTTAACAGAAGTAAATTAAATTAACATGAAGTATTGAAAAGGAAAATGGAATAATCCACTCTCATACCAAATGACCTGCTATATTGAATTCATAAATAACTGTTCTGGATAATTTTGTGTTCCAGGTGAATTTTTGCTGTGAGAGTTTTCTGCGTTTTGGCCTTTAGCGTGTGTGACATTCTCTCCTGTGTGTACAGTTGTGTCCACACTTAACTCCTGTGTGCAGCCCTAAATGGCCAAGTGAGAATGCTTTAGGAATGTGGTCTGTGATGCACGACACGTGAACCTGCAGTTCCCACATCAGATGAAGGGCCAGTTCACTCCAGTACAATAGTTACCATCGTGCCAGCTGGCCTGGAGTCCACCATGGCAGATGGACATGACTCAGGACGGATGGGGGAGGAGAGGGCTCTCCAGCTGATTAAACCATCTGAAAGCCCTGAGGCTTCTATCCTCTACCAGCCCCTCCTCCTGCCCCATCACCAAGGCTAATTGGATTGGCTCTTTTTTTTTTTTCTCTTCCACCAAAAGCCCTTACATTGCCCTTTTGTGACACATTTTCTCCTCTGAGCTACTTATGACATAACCTTTCAATGATTCTACCTCCTTGAAGGAACTGGGCAAAGAGAGAGGCTGATCAAGGGGGCTTTACCTCAGGCTCTCTATACGACTTGGATGGTGACACATCACAGGCTACCGTGTAGGTGTTAAAGAAAAAAAAATTTTAAAGCTTGAAAGCACTGCTGCAACAAAAAATTAAATTTCTTAAGTTTAAGAGAAGACTTCAGTTATTCCTTGAAGAAGCCACTTAGTAAGGCATTAACTTTACAGCACAAACCAGAAGTTGTAGGTGTGGGTTCTGGAACCATGCTTCCCGCGTTTGAATCCCGGCCCTGCCACTCACTAGCTGGGTGAGCTCAGGCAAGTAACCCAGTCTTCCTGTGCCTCAGTTTTCTCAGCTGCCTACTAGGATTGTGAGAATAAAATGAGTTAATCCATGGAAAGCAATTAGGAGTGTGTCTGGTTTGGTAGGCAGTCAGTAAATGCTAACTATTTTTGTTACTACAACGAAGCATTTTTATTTATAATCTATACACTACTTACTTCGAAAATTAAGGCATTATCCCAAAGCAATACATATGAAACAAAAAGATGAGAAAACTGAAAATAAAAGAGGGCCAAAATCCATTAAAAAAATGAGGGAAGTACATGTACCAGGGACAGGGATGAGTGTAACTGCATGATGTAGTCTGTAGCCCTAACACTCGCTGGGTTATATGGCTCTCTCTGTCTAATAAAAGGACGCATGCAGATTTTTCTTAAGAAACAAAAATGTTAAAGCACTGAATTCTAAGTTATTTATTACACGGACGCTTAAATTGGGAGAAGCAAAGAGCAAATCAATTTCTTCAGTTTTAAAAAAAGATTAGAAAATGACAAAGTTAGAGGGATAGAGGACAGATCAGTGGTTGCCAGGGATTGGGGATGGGGGAGGGGGGGCGTGTGGGTGTAACTAAAAGAGGCAGCAGGAGGGAAATCTTTGTGGTGATGGAATAGTTCTGTATCTCCATTGCAGAGGCGGTTATACATGTGACCTGATGGCACAGAACTGTACCAATGTCAATTTCCTGGTTTTGATATTATGTGATAGTTAAATGCTAGATGTAACCACTGATGGAAACTGGCTGAAGGGTACCGGGGACCTCTCCTTAATATTGCTGCAACTACCTGTGAATGTATAATTATTTCACAATAAGAAGTTTTAAAAATCAGAAATATTTTTCAAATGGGCTATTACTTACACTGCCATAAAAATATCATTGCATGTTTGGTTTGAGTTTTTAGCTTTTTTTCAAAGAGTTATTTTCCTTAAGATAATTTTAAGTACTTGTACTTCCCCTCAGCCACCCCAAATCTCAAACAGATCTTGCCATATCCCCTAATTGCATGGACCAAAAAGTTTAAAAAGTTAAAATTTATTTCATATTTTCATTTTCCTTCTGTGTCCAGGCTCTCGTTTTCCTGACCACTATAGGCAGGCTGACTGATCCTCTCAAATTCCCGCTAATCTACACTCAATTGTTTGCCACTATCTCTACTCCTGTGGAAGCAGTCTCAATTCTAACTCCCTTGATTTATATCAATATATCTGGGTTACTATCTGTAACAAGATTTTATGTACAGCTCTCTCTCTTTCTTCCTCTTTTTATGTCAGCTATTCTCTGATGCTGAGCATGTGAAATCTCTAAGATTCTCAAAGACGCAAGCATTGAGTTGATCTGGATTTATCTGACTTTCTGAGAGGCAGGTCACCCAGCTAAAAGGGTACATTTCTATTACATGATAAGACAGGAGCCACTCCAGATTTTTGTAACATTAACCAGAGAGGGGTGTGTGTGTGTGTGTGTGTGTGTGTGTGTGTGTGTGTGTACTTTCCCACCTCTCAGCTGATTTATAAACCTGGAGGCTGCCTTCTGTTTGCTGCAATCTGGCAAGCCGCCTTTATCCTGCTTCCAGCACCAGGATCCACTTGGGGTACTGCTATGACTGGGCAGGGGGGTGGCACAGGCACTCACTTTTCATCTGCACAAAGTCGAGCTGGTGGATAGACTGCAGCAGAGGGCTGTTGTCCAGACTCAAGTCGAAGTCCGTGGTCATCCTGGGAGTGAGCGTGCCTTTCCCCCACTGATCCTCAGTCAGGTGCACTCTCCTTATGAGGGCGTCAGAAATCTATCGCAACAAAGACCACAGCCTCAGAAATACATCCCCACAATGGACACAGAGCTCTTCGGCTCTCCCAGAGCAGCCCACCGAGTGCCTCGGGACTCACACCCTTCCTGTCTCTGTGCAGGCAGCAAGGAGCCTTTTATGACGAGGGTGACCCGTGATTTACCATGAAAATCTGAACACTTTTGGGAGTCAGAGGGAGGCACTATATATAATTAGCTGCTGTTAATTGCTCTAATATATGATCTGGATATATGATCATGCTGTTTATGACTTATCAACTAAAAGCCAACAACACTAAATAATGATATGTTAGCAATTAGTTAAACCTACTAGAACCAATGGCCCTAAGTTTCTGATATGAGCTGTGGGTATCCTGTCAAGACTTAGAAATTACTTTGATTAAATAGTTCAGAGAGGCTGCATATGCTAACCTGTAATATAGAATTTCCTACACTTTAAGCACATCATCTTCATGTATGACTTTATTCTTTGGTAGAGAACTATTTTGTTTCTTATATTTAGGTCCCCTCTGTTGTTCTTGGCCAGTTTGGTAGAATGTCAGTTGGAAGGAATCTACACGTTCCTTAATAAAAGGTCCCTTAATCACTGGGATCAAAAGTCAGGTAAAATTTAGTTGACATCATAACATGTCACTAAAACAACTCTGAAGAAATCATGAGACATCCAAGGAATGAAAAAACTTCAATTTATTTGGGAAATCACTGACTTACTGGCCAGAAGGAGGTGTCAAAAAAGGTAGAAACCTTGTATAATTACATCTCTAGCTGACAAAACTGTCCAGGATATTAGTAAAGGAACCCAATTCTTAAGCAAGGCAATAACTCTGTTTTGGAGGAACTTAGAGGGAATTATGTTTTCATGATCAAACATAAACAAAAACAAATTTAAAAGCCCATGCACTTCTCAATCTTGTAGCACGTGGTGGCAGAGACTTCTGAGAAGCCAGTGAAGTTCTGCAGGCACCCATGTCCGCACGGCCACACAAAGGTGGGTTCTGATGTGCAGGGGCCTATGCCCAGCCAGGGCCGTTGGGAGTCTGGCCTTGGCGTTGTAGACTCAGTCTCGTGGGGCATTGAGAATCTGAAGCAGAAACTAGTTGACACTTACCTGCAAAAAGCCACTAGGATCATTTTCCTTAATCACCTCCAGGCAGTACTCCATGAGACCTGTGGTCTGGCGCAATTTCACTGTGCAGTGAGAGATCTGATCTCGAACCACCTAGGATTGATGAGACAACAGAATGGTTCAAAATGGCAGAGGGTAGAAAAGAAAGCAAACTGGGACTTTGGAAAGCTTCTTTCAACCAGAATCCAAGAGCATCATGGAATGGAACTAAATTTATGAGAATATTTGTGGTGTGGCAATGTCTGCTGTGGACAATGGCTCTGGAAGACGGATTAGATAATGGCTTTTATGGGGAGGGGCTTATAACAACTGGACCCATCAGAAAGGCACACAGATGTTGGACCTCTGGGAAGCGGGTTACCTTGGTGCCTCAAGGGACATCTTCCACAGGTCCCCCTCACTCCCCTCTTCCGGGAGCTGCTCTAAGTGGGAGGTCGTGGAGAGCCTGTCAAGGAGCTGAGTAACCTGAGGCGCAGCTGCAGCTTCTGCTCTGGGACAGAAGCCCTCTACCGGTCCCTCCTAAAGAGCAGACATCATCTGAACCCAGATCCTCTCTTGTTCCAATTCTCTTTTCCCTGGGTGGGTGGTAGAGTAGGGCTAGAGGTGGAACTTGCTGAAAGACAATGAGCTAATGACAGCAAGTATGCCAGAGAAAGATGGATACAGAATCACGTTATAATCCACTTAGCATTACTCACTGCTTCACTTTGGAAAGCAGTTTCAAAGGCAATTTGCCGAGAGATGAGTCTACCTTAACCTAGAGAGGCATCTCTCTGAACATGCAGTTTTTCTCTCCAGGAAGCTGTCTTTGCCCAGTGTCAAGGGCATGGCAGTCCTTGAAAAGTTTCCTTCTTTAGAAACGTTCAGCTTCTGTGTCCTCTGCTCAGTGACCCAAATCCTGAAGCAGTTTTTGAAGCATAGAGTTGAACAAGGGTTTTCTAGGAACCTCAATTACTCATCCTCTACATTTATACTACTTGGCAAAAGCCTCAAAAATAACCACCATTCTGGATTTTATGGGTAATAACTAAAAGGGGTTTTAATAACAATGATTTTTAAAACTTTTCCTTGTTCCTTCTTTTCAGTTTTCATTATAAATTTATTTTCCATGAAAGATTATGACATCCTCTTTCAAAAACAATAGGAAAATAGGTAAAAAAAAAAAAAAAGAAGCAAATCACCTCACCACTCCAATGCAAATTGTTAAAGCATTTTGATATTTCCTTTCAGTTTTCTTTCCGAGCTAGATTTAGTTATAGCTGCAATTATAGTATGTGACAATTTTATCTCCTCCCACTTAACACCATATCATAGGCATTTCCCGTGTTGCTGCCATCAATAAATGTTACTGGTTACATAAATATCTGATTGCGTGGCTTATCATAATTTAACCTATTTTTTTGACACAAAGTTCTTCCTAATTTTTTGACAGTTCATCCATTCATTATTGTTGATCTTCCTTTCTGATTTTTTTATTTTCATAAAATATACATAAAACTTACTATTTTAACTTTTTTTTTTTTTTTTTTTTTGTTTTTAAAGCCCTTGAGCATCTTTTCATGTGCTTATTGTGTATCTTCTTTGGCGAAAGGTCTATTCAAGTCCTTTGCCCATTTTTAAATTGGATTGTTTGGTTTTCTTCCTATCTTTTGATGCACAAAGTTTATAAATTTTCATGAAGTCCGATTTGTCTACTTTTTCTTTTGTTGCCTGTGCCTTTTGGTGTCATATCCAAGAAATCATTGCCAAATCCAGTGTCATGAAGCATTTGCCCTATGTTTTCATCTATGAGTTTTATAGTTTCCATTCTTACATTTCAATCTTTGATCTACCTTGGGTTAATTTTTATACCTGCCCAACTTCATTCTTTTGCATGAGGATAGCCAGTTTCCCCAGCATCATTTGTTACAAAACTTCCTTTTCCCATTGAATGGTCTTGGAACCCTTGTCAAAAATCATTTGACCATATGTGTGAGAGTTTATTTCTGGGCTCTATTCAATAGTGGTCTTTTGTCTGTCTTTATGCCAGTATTATACTTCATAGCTTTGCAGTACATTTTGTAATTAGGAAGTGTGAGAACTCCAATTTTGCCCTTCTTTTGCAAGATTGTTTTGACTATTTGGAGTCTCCTAATATTTTGACAGCTGATTTGTTATTGCTTTTAAACTTTTAATATAATTAAAATAAAAAATAAAATGTAGGCTTTAAAATCTCTTTATCGGAATTGGTGAAAGAAACCAACTTTGATGTGGGGATTGTTTTGTGATTTTGATTGGCGGGGGTGGAGAGATCAAATTTTAAATTCACTGTTTGATTTATTTTCTTCTGACATCTAGTATGTTTCTGTCAAACTACCACCACCGTCTGTTGGTCTGGGCTCAAGGAATGCAAATTACTATATTTTATTATTTTACTTTAAAATCGGAAAGTAAAGAAAGGTTAAGTTTCTGCTTTTTAGGGGAAAAAAAACACCCACAGGTTAAACCCTTAAAAATGCAACACAGGTGACCTACAGCTAATACGCTACTCCTCTCTGCTATATGAGGCTTGACTAAATTGTTCCCAGAAAATGTTTTTACATTTCAGCCACCTGTGCATCAATGCTGCTAGGTAGCAGAAACCTCAGCAGTCACCATTCACTATCCAAATGGCATCTGCTCTAGACTATGCAGAACTGACTGGTACTGAAAGTCCAAACAACAAGCACAGACTGGATCTGAGCGCTGTAACCCAAAGTAAGTCTGCTTTTGAGGCAAAAAAGACGGAATTGTGTTTACTTTCCAGAACATTCAGCTCAATGATAATTTTATGACCTAAATGTGCTGAAATAAATACATTACTCAGGCCTCATAAAATTCTATGTCTGCCTCTATAAATTTCCTTCTCAAGCAAGGTTTTTTGGTGCAACAGGAGCTGTGGGAATGTTGGGGGCTCTGACTACTCTTAAGAAGCTTTGCTGTTGCACTGCCAAGAGTCTGTGAGTTTCAAGGCTGTTTGCCATTGGCTCCTGTAGTCCATGGTTCAAGCTTCTTGGAAGGACTCAACATCCCTAAATTCTTGGCTCTCAACTCCCTCTGTTGCCACAATGGATGCTGGTCCATTTTTAAAGCATTTTAATGAACCGTTTCGCAATATCACAGTAGCCTGTGATAAAAATCACTGTTAAAAATTAAACAGTGAGGTTCCCAGAAGCAGCATTTTTGGGTGTTTCATAACTAACATTTTTTTTATAAGATTGAAAAAATTTTATTTATTTATATATTTATTTATTTATTTTTGGCTGCGTTGGGTCTTCGTTGATGAGCACGGGCTTTCTCTAGGTGTGGCGAGTGGGGGCTACTCTTCGTTGCAGTGTGTGGGCTTCTCCTTGCAGTGGCTTCTCTTGTGGAGCACAGGCTCTAGGTGCACGGGCTTCAGTAGTTGTGGCACGTGGGCTCAGTAGCTGTGGCTCACGGGCTCTAGAGCGCAGGCTCAGTAGTTGTGGTGCACGGGCTTAGCTGCTCTGCGGCATGTGGGATCTTCCCAGACCAGGGCTTGAACCCATGTCTACTGCGTTGAGATGTGGATTTTTAACCACTGCGTCACCACAGAAGTCCCTCATAATTAACTTTTAGTTTCTCAAATAATTAATCTAGCAAGATTTCCCATCTTATGGAAATCAGCCAGATAATTAAATCTTTTAAGAGTATAAATATTTTTTTCTCTGAGTGTCTTTTTTTTTTTTTTTTTTTGCAGTACTCGGGACTCTCACTGTTGTGGCCTCTCCCGTTGCGGAGCACAGGCTCTGGACGCGCAGGTTCAGCGGCCATGGCTCACGGGCTCAGTCGCTCCGCGGCTTGTGGAATCTTCCCAGACCGGGGCACGAACCCGCGTCCCCTGCATCGGCAGGCGGACTCTCAACCACTGTGCCACCAGGGAAGCCCCCCCCCCCTTTTTTTTAAAGATCTTTTTGATGTGGACCATTTTAAAAAGTCTTTATTGAATTTGTTACAATATTGCTTCTGTTTTATGTTTTGGTTTTTTTGGCCACAAGGCATTTGGGATCTTAGCTCCCGGATCAGGGATCAAACCCCTACCCCCTGCATTGGAAGGCGAAGTCTTAAACACTGGACCGCCAGGGAAGTCCCTCTCTGAGTGTCTTTATCAGCTTTCTTACTTGCTACCTTCTTTACTCTGTGTTATTTCTACCACATTATTATTATTTATTTTTACATTATATTTTTTTATGAAAAACAATTCTTAGGAAGCCAGGCCATATCACTTTTTCTTTTCGTTCCACATTTCTGTGCAGTGGCTCTGATGCTCTGGAGAAACCCTTGGCACCATGTTTGCAGCTGGCTGGATTTAAGTAGTTTCTTTTATTTATTTATTTTTAATTTTTTTTGACTGCGTTGGGTCTTCGTTGCTGCATGCAGGCTATCTCTACTTGCAGCGAGCGGGGGCTACTCTTTGTTGCAGTGTGGGGGCTTCTCCTTGTGGTGGTTTCTCTTGCTGCGGAGCACAGGCTCTAGGCCCGTGGGCTTCAGTAGTTGCGGCACGTGGGCTCAGTAGTTGTGGCTCACAGGTTCTAGAGCGTAGGCTCAGCAGTTGGGGCACATGGGCTTAGTTGCTCTGTGGCATGTGGGATCTTCCCAGACCAGGGATTGAACCTGTGTCCCCTGCATTGGCAGCCGGATTCTTAATGACCATGCCACCAGGGAAGTCTGGATTTTCTTTTCTTAAGAAGGAAATGTACAAGTTGCAGGAGTGACACAAATAGGAACTTGGAAACACTCTTCCCGTTTTCATGTGCATTAAAGCCTAAACCAGCTCTCAGGGGACAATTAATCTGTGGTCCACAGTTTCAGAGAAGGCTTCCACAATTTTATAAGCAGTCACCATCTCTTCTGGATGGCAAATCCTACTGATCACTTGAAGAGCTTTATTTTGTTGAGTGGCAAATTTATAAAGGTCATTTCTTGGGTCAGGATATGACACTGTACCTTTTCGGAAAAGGAGAATTTGAGAACAGACTGCTGTGCCCCTTTGAATGCTTAGACTTTTTTAGTGTCAGAGAGTAACCCACGAGAGCTTATACAGTACAAATGTGAAATTTCATTCTGCCTATCCACAACTACATTTTCCCGCCTCACCTTGAACAGGCCACTCTCTCGCCACTCAGCTCAGGTGATACAAAGAGCAGCAAGAACTGAGGTTAATTAAGGGGAATTTCATTATTTTATCCAATATTGACCTTGACACCTTTCCTCCACCTCCATTCACCTCTCCCTCTTACATGTGGCTCTTTAAAAATTGTTCTTTAAATCTTCTTTTTAATAAATACTTTTTCTCATAGTATTTTCTCTCATCATGGGGTCTGGAGGGATAAGACTAATGAGTTTTTAGTCTAAGTAAATACTAACATTCTCTCTCCAATATTTCAAGATAGTCTTTCTTAAATAGAATCTATACATTTCCATCACCATTTAAAACAATTTCCTCGAAGTATAATGCGATTCTTTTTTTTTTTTTCTAAGATACAAGTACTTTCAAGATACAGTCTTGAAGAATTTATTCTTCACAGGTCCCTTTGGTCAGTGGGGATAGTTTTTTCTATGTGTCCCATAATGTCCTGAAGCAAGATGCCCAACTGATGCTTGGAATTAACTCATTGGTGAGTTACAGGTGAAGTACTTTGACCATTAGATTCATCTAGTAAAATAAATAATTCTCTTGATTTTCTCCTAGAGTAGAATATTATCTCCTATATTATTACATTCTAAATTAAATTAAAGCATTTAAATTAAGGAAGGACATTTTTAATTTCTCACATGCCACCATTCTCCCACATGGTTTATGGAAATACAGCAGCTATTTCCCCCATTCTCTAGATACCATCCTCTGTACTAGTGTTATTAATTGAACCACACTGGCAACTAATTATTTCAAAGACAAGTCTGAGGTTTTGAGTTTTTAATCAATAAAAGGATCATTGGGCTGCCCTGGTGGCGCAGTGGTTGAGAGTCCGCCTGCCGATGCAGGGGACACGGGTTCGTGACCCGGTCCGGGAAGATCCCACATGCCGCGGAACGGCTGGGCCCGTGAGCCATGGCCGCTGAGCCTGCGCGTCTGGAGCCTGTGCTCCGCAACGGGAGAGGCCACAACAGTGAGAGGCCCGTGTACCGCAAAAATAAATAAATAAAATAAAAGGATCATTTAGGCCTATTAAATAAATAAAACACATACCTGTTTTGAGGAAGGCTTGAGATTTTAACAGTAAAAGTGTGAACTTTCTATCTCAGAAGTGTGAATGCCAATAACCTCATCAATAAACATTGAGTGGAATATCCAAATTATGCTCATAGTGTATAGAATACTGTATCCTTGTACAGAGAAGTTAATGAAGGAAGAAATACAAGGTATTTGGAGAGAGAGAACCATCCTGGTGTGGTCCCACCCACACAGGAGAACATTTACAATTTATGCTGTTCCGCAATGAAAGTGATGCATCCAGTATGGTGTTTTGTAAGATGTGAGATACGGTGGATTATTCCACCATCTTCACAGTGTGCTTTAAGTGTCTTCTGGAGCTAAGAGTGTCACTCATATATGGGTTTAGGCAAAGGGCATTAAACAAGTTCTGTGACTATGCTTCATTGGCATTGCCAGAGTGGGTTGAGGGTGTTTAAAGGTATGTCCTCTAACCTTGGTGAGTTCCAACTGTGTGTGATGGCATCCTGACGATTCCACGGGCACCTTGGGCACTTTATTCCTTACACGCCCTCTGTGACTTTTGCTCCTACACGGTGGGAAGCAGAGGACCACAGAATTTGCCGAATGAATTCCCCATTAATGATAGGCTTGTAATCAATAATAACTGTGGTTAAATTATGAAAGTTGACCCCCAAAAGACTTCTGTGAGGGCAAAGGTTTCAAGTGTTCCAGTGTGCCTAGTTTTTCCAAATGTCTTCACTGTAATGAACTAATGGAACTCCTTCCCAGTAGTTTTATGGGAATTGAGTGGGTTATTGACTTTTTCTTTCTAGTTTTTGCTTTTCTTTCTAGAAATGACTGTAACAGTTAAATCCTATCTAATTATTTTTAAATTCTTTGTGAGCTTGGTCGTCTTTCCTTCCCTCTTTCCTTCCTGACTACCTTCTTCCTTTTCTTCCATTCTCTCTTTCTCTCTCAACCTGAATCAAAGGATTACTTGCCTGTTATGAAGCATTGGCAAAATGGCTTAAGTAAGCCAGTAATATCCCTAGTGTAAATTTCTACTCTTAATGATATGGCCCTGTAACTAATGTTTTTGCTAGCATAATGGGGACATACAGGCAATACATGGTAAATAATAACAAAGATAACAATGCCAATCGTGATAATGAATCTAACAAAACCCAATGGTACACTTGGATTCAAAATCAAGCATTCCATAGATAACTACAGTTGGGACATGGAAGCCCTCTGTAAAAGTGAAAGCTCTGTAAAACAGTAAGCTTTATGATTAGCCCTCAGCATTCTCACTGAGTAATGTCATTGGTATGTTAATTTACCAACCACACATGGAAATTAAAGATTAGATTTTCTCAGACTATATTTGAATAGTTATAACTATTTTTTTTTCTTTCAGAGGCTCTAGAGTTGCAAGGGAACCAAGAAACCAAGAAGACACCTGTCACTTATCACCTATCATCATAGTTGTGTACTATTCAACACATGATTTCATTCTAAAATATTGGGGAGAGAACACATTTAAGATGATTGTAGAATTATTTCAAATTCTGAATGTTACATAAATAAAAATAATTCTCAGATGTTTCTTTGGGCTTACCAAAAGAAAGATGACATTTGTAAAGTTCCTGAATAAAAAGCATAGATCTCATTAATGGCACATTTTAAGTGTTGTCACAAATTCCCTCTGAGGATCACAGGCAATGAAGATATTTTAAAGCCTTACTCAGTTAAGGAAGACCCGGGAAGGATATTGACAAAATACACAGTTCGTACAAGAAAACTGGGGACGCAGCTAACTCTGCTGCTAGTGGGAATATCACCCAAGTAGTACCAAATGTGAGTTAGTAATAGTTTTTGAAAGCTCAAAAGCACTTTTTCCCTCCAGTAGCTTTCTGACATTTGATTAGTTTACCACACCCTGAAAACAGACATTTGGCTCCCAGTGTGTTTTCAAACCACAGGACAGCATTAACTATAATTTATATTTCAGACAGTGTTCCTAAAATATGGTCACATCTGCATATGCCTCAAAGCCTTTTTTTCAGCTTTTAAAAATAGCTCACCAAATTTGGTGCACTAGTTTATGCGATGATCAATTATACTCAAGCCGCTAAAGAATTTCCTAGGTTCAGAGACAATCACACCAGCACATAGGCTAATTTTACAATATGAACTCTGGTCTTATGGAAAATGAGTCCCTAGGAGCACTTCTTCAGTGTGCTGAGTGAGACCATATTTCCAGTCTTCCAATGACAGCAACCATAAAGCTAATATCTTGAGTACTGTGCTAAGTGCTTTACAATGCCCTGTGAGGTGTCAACTACGTCTAGCCTTATTTTACGCACAGGTGAAAGAAATGGAGCTGTAGACTTGTCCATGGTTAGAGACCTAGTAAGTGATAAAGTCTGTCCTTACGCCCCGTTCTCTATGACCCAGAATCTGGGCTTCTCATCCCTCAGCTCCATCTTGCCTCAGAACCAGAACTGTTCAATCTGCTCAAGCAATCAGTGCTTTCAGAGAGGGGCATGAGTAGATTATAAAGACTGCCTTTATGCACACTTGCTTTCCAGCTCCCCTAGTCTTTTGCATGGCTCAAGAAGAGAAGGTTGCCAGAAAAACACACACGTACAACTCTCCTCTTTGTCAGCAAAAAGCAGGCCCCCAAGAGAACTCTGCCAAAGGGAAGCGGAAGACCATAAGATTACCCCTGCCAGACCGTGAGTGATGGGCTAGCCAACAAAGACAGAAAGAAGTACTGTGCTTGGCAAGCGATGTCTATAAAAGGCCAGTCTTTTCTCACAAATCTGAGGAGCAACAGAAGTGAGAAGAAAGGGAAGAGGCAGGAGGAGAAAAGCAGAGGGAGGGAGACATTCGGAGGCTGACATCAGCAGTCGCGGTGTCGACCTTGCTGGCTGTTTTCAGAAGCAGCGACATACAATCAGCTGAAAACAGCAGAGAAACAAATCACTCGAGACAGAAGACAGAACAGCTTTGCTGCCGTGGGCCACAGCCAGCCACCTGTCTCTCGTTTCAGTAGCCCTTTGGGATCTGGGGCAGGGAACTCCACCCCGGGCAGGGTGTAATGAGGGCAGGCAGCTGCCTCTGTTCAGTGGTCCCCGAGTGCATCAGTGTGCTTGGCCGGTCAGACCACCAGCACCGATGAACTGACGCTGGACGTGGGGTCCCCGAGATGCATTTCGGCTATTCCTGTGCCATCCCCATCCATCCCCACAGCACAGCCTATAACTGATTTCCACACAGTCCCGTCCTGCAGAGGCAGCACTAAGGAGAGGGAGACAGGGGGCTCTGCATTTTTTGATAGGAATAAATGATGTTTTCTCAATCCTCGATCCCCTATCTGTCCAGATTGCTGCCCTTACATCTCTCCCGTATAGAAAGCCCAGAGATGCCACTGTCGTCACCCTATGACTTAACACAAACTGTTCCCAGTTTCTGTTTAAAGATGCCAGGAAAGTGTCTGCAACGTTTCACAAAAGAGACATCCGTTAAGGAAAAAGTTAAAATTTTATGGCTACATATTAAAACGGCTGGTCCACTATTAGAGGGAAAATCCCAGCTGTCCAGCTCATTGCCCGAAGACAGCTGTGGTTTTATTTTAGATACTCTATTACTCTATGTGGTTCAAATGACATTTTAAGTTCCACTATAACAATAAAAGTTCTGGGTTTCTGAAGGGTGATAAAAGGGAGGGCTATGGTGATAATGCTTTTAGTAGTGTTAGAGCAGGAGATGGAAACAGAAAAAGCACCCATCGGTCCTCATGACTAACTGGGTGCACCAAGACCAGGGTGCACTCTGCTGATCACCCTCTTCTTCTCGCACAGCTTGGCCCATCCCTGCAGGCAAGAATGCAAGTCGCCATCAACACACGCCTCCCAGACTTTGGGCTCCTCCAATGCCAGCTTTTCCATGAGGCACTCTGTGACCCTTTTAGCTGGAAGTAACTTTGCCCTCCTCACAACTCTAACGACATGGGCCACCTTCTCCTGGAAACTCACTTTCTACCTGTGTTGGAGTCATCTGTGGGTGTGACTGATCTCATCCACAGGACTGTAAGCCCCATCATCCTGAGTCACCTTTGTGTCGCCCTCCCCCTGCCCCTGTGCCCAGCACTCTGCTCCTAGCAGGTGTGCATTAGGTAGGTGCTGGCTGACTGGTGAACGGATTAGGTAAATCCCCCTACGCCTTCTCTCTGCATTGTACTGCCAGCCAGAGGCAGCAGGGGGCCACGGTCAGATTCTGGGTTCTGAAGCCAGGTTGCCAGGACTGGAATTCTGGATCCTTGGACCAGTTCTTAATGTCGTGGTGCCATGGTTTCCTCATCTCTAGAATGTGGATAATAGTAATAATGACCTTGCAGAGTTGTTGTGAGGAACAGAGGAGCTGATCCCTGTAACACAGTTTGTATAGTGCTGCCTCAAAGAAAGTATCCCCGAACGTCAGCTACTGCCGTTATGAAAGCCAGGGCTTGGTCATCAAGGATGCTCATTCTGTGTTGCTCCTGGGTAACTACAGAATCACATTTCACAGCACTTCTAGATTTTAATTCAGATAAAAAATGGTGACTCCAGGGCTTCCCTGGTGGCGCAGTGGTTCAGAGTCTGCCTGCCGATGCAGGGGACATGGGTTCGTGCCCCGTTTTGGGAAGATCCCACATGCCGCGGAGCGGCTGGGCCCGTGAGCCATGGCTGCTGAGCCTGCGTGTCCGGAGACTGTGCTCCGCAACGGGAGAGGCCACAGCAGGGAGAGGCCACAGCAGTGAGAGGCCCGCATACCACAAGAAAAAAAAAAAAAAATGGTGACTCCAGAAGAATTTTTCACTTAGGCCTAACTTACCTTGGATGAAAATGCTTATGGATTTAAACCCATTTCCCAGGTTGTTGCGGCTAAATGTATAAGGTTAGCATCCACATAGTACAACCTTCAGAGAACTTTCTGGGTAAAAAAACAGCATCTTTAATACACCCACACTTGTCTCCCGCACATTTTAGGAATGACTACATATGTTACCATGAAACACACACACAGTCCAGTGGCCCTTTACAAAAGTCAAAAGCAAAAAACTTGATCACAGACACTAAGGGACAGGAGCCTGGAAAGTGATGAGCTAGAGAAAGTCGTCTAAGTAAAACTCGCCCTGAGTCAGCACTTTGTGAGTCATGCATGACACGGGTCAGTGTGGGTGTCTCCCGAGGAAAACCCAGGGCTCTCTCGATCACCTGCAGTTCAGTGCGAAGGCTCCACAGGGCTGGGGTTGGTGTGGTGCCCCTCAGGGGCTTGTATTCATTCTAAGATGAAACTGAGAGGGTCTTCCAGTTAGGCCCACCACCCCAAAACAGCAATGGCCTCTCTGGAAGAAGCGGTAAGATCCCCAGCCTTGGTTTGCTATCCAAGCCAACAGACTGAGGCTCTCTGACCATTCAATCCCTGGGCACCCTTCTTTCCTAACTCCTGGTTCAGATTGCAACTTCGAGACATGCAATTTTCTTTAACAAAGAATCTGCTGTGCCTCTCCTTGATGCAATTGCTCTTCTGTGTCACATCGGGAACACTCAAAGGGACATGGCTCTGACACAGCACCAGTGAGGTCAGGCCGGCCAACTTTATTGTAGGGCACAGCCCTCACAGGCCCTTTCTGGCTTGGACCCTGTTGTCGCAGCTCAGCCTCCATGTCACAGGCACCTTCAGAGTGACAGGTTGGTAAGTCACAAAGGCAGGGGAGAAAGGTTTCTATTCCGGCCACATCACTGCCCTGGCTTTGGGGAAGGAAGAAGTGGGTATGTGGATCTAAATGCGTTTCGAGGAGCTGCAGGTGGGTAGCAGAGGAGGGAACCTTAAGGAAGAAGATAGAGTTGGGGTCTCCTTCAACTTTGGAGAGATCTGTTAAGCTTCCCTGGGGAAATGTTTCTCTTTTCATGCTGCCCAGCCCCCCGTGCTCACAGCAGAGTCCCCTGGGCCCTGGGTGCTGCTGTGTGCTGGGCACAGATTAAGGACGGTGACTCCGCTGCTCAGGGCTCAGCACTGCCGTCTTGCTGCAGGTCTTGCTGAGGTCTCGTGCCCCAGTTAGCAACTAGTTTCTTGCCTTGTTTCTAGTAACCATGAACTGGGCACTGGCCCTGTCTGAAGTTTCCCTGCCACCAAGCTTTGGCCCCAAATCTTGTAAGCTCTGTTGTCTTAGTTCTTCATTTTGAAACTCTCCCTTGGCTCTCTTACTGGAATCCCACTCTTTTAGAAATGGGATCTCCTTTTGTTCTTCAGGGACTAAAGCCTGTTCCAAGCCTGCTGGGGATATCTGCCACTTCCTGGGCTGCTCACCAGTCCCCAGCTCCCCCGAGGCTGTGTCCCCTCACTCTTGCCCAATACTGAAGCTCCCTGATGCTGACTGCCTGACCCCAACAGAGAACCAATGGTCAGACCTCACTTCTCCCTCCACCCCAATGCCAGGCCAACATGGCACACTGCCCACCCACTACCCACTGGTAGCCACCCTGAGGCTATTGGCCACGTATGTGGCCCTCCCCGGATGGTCTACTTCTTGCTTCCTTCGGCTGGCCGCTACCCGTCTATGTCTATCCAGCCTGCTCTCACGTGTTGCTGCCCTGCTCCAAGGGGGCAACAGATGGGGTATCAGATGTCTCCAGGAAGATCAGTCCTCCTGCCAATAGGGCCCCAGACTTGCAATCAATTGCTTCTACCGTGTGATGACCAAAGTCTGTACAGCTGTTCAGTTGCATAGTTCGCTTCAGAAGTTAAGACAAATCTTGTTTGCTTTCTGGAAAGTACAGATTCCATTTCCCAATTCAAAAATACATTTGCCTCTGCATGGCTGTTCTGGCCACTCTGTCTAAAATTTCAACCCCCATCCTTCGTATTCCCCATCCCTTTTTCCTTATTTTTTCTTAGCACTTTTTACTAACATACTGCATATTTTACTTACTTATCTTGCTTCCCGTTTATCCCTTCTGGTAGAACATAAGCCCCAGGAGGGCAGGGATTTTTATTTATTTATTATGTCTGTACCCAGAGCAATTCCTGGTCCAGAGAAATCACTCAGTGAGTATCGGTGATGTCAAGGAGGGAGTGAGTGGTGAATGAAGGGACGTGCCTGCTTCTCCCCGGCCGGGCTACTGGCCATCCAAGGCTGCGGGCGGGCGTACACCTGCCTGTCCCAGCCTGGGAGCCGGGCTTGCGGGCCTTCTGCTTCCCCCGGTGCGCAGCGCTCACCTTTAGCTTGTGCTCGTGCTCCTTGTTGACACGGGCGAGCAGCTGGGCTTTCCTCCTGTTGAGGGCGTCAATGAGGGCGTCACACTGAGCTACCAGGCAGGCCTCGAACTCCACACTGTTCTCCTGCGTGACAGAGCACAGCTCTCAGCCGCGAGGCGCCTGGGCACCTGGGGCTGCCAGAGACAGCAGAACCCCTGTCCACTTGTGGGGTGGAAATCCCTGCTGAAGGGAAGGAAGAGGAGCCCCGTCCACAGTGCACATTTGCTTTTTATAAATAACGGAATAAATTTTGTTCAACAGTGGTGGTGTTTCACGTTAAATTTAGATTCAAAGGAATAAATGTTACTTCATACATTTATTCTTATCAGAAGGAAATCATCTCCACAGTTTGACTTATATCAAGTAAAATAAAGTTTTAGTTTGTAGAGCTGAACATGAATCCTTTTGAGGGCTGGCACGCGCCCAGCTGTGCATGGTGGAAGGTGGCATTCAGAAAGGCTGGTTGCTGGGGGAATGGGGTCTTGTTGAGGCACGAGGGAGAAAGAATCATCGAATCCAGGGGGACAAAGAAGAAAGCGGATGGCAATCGTCTTCGATATTAAACAATAATCCAATGACAACAGAATAATCATGGGTAAAAGCACTTGCTCCTCTCATTGAAAAAGCAAGTCATGAGTGCATGTAGGCAGTGAAGAATAACTGGTATACGTAACAGGCATCAGCCTGCTGTAAAAATCAGATGTGAACCAACCAGCTTGTGGGGAACAGTAAGCATGTTCTAAATGGATCATAGCTTTCCCATGACGTTTAAATTGAATGTTGGATCTAAAATTTTTTACGTGATTTAAATCTGCACATGCTACAGACATTTCTTTTAAGCAATTCTCTCCCTAAATTAAAGGTAACACTTTCAATATGTTACATATGTAATTTTGATTCTCAAACCATAATCTGGAAAACAATTGTAATTTACAGCAAATGAAAGCTGAATACTCGTCACATATACAGTAATAGTATTGAAAAAATAGCAGTCAACTGAGTAAACTGAGTAAAAGTTGGGGGGCTGGAAAGGAAGGAACAGCTTAGCCTATCAAATTTTAATTTATTCCCAAAGTCATCAAGAACTCTGTCTCTTAATATAAGGATCTATGGACGGGTATTAAGTCACTGTCTCAAACGCAAGGTCTTATACACGCCTGTATAAGGTGTGCATTTGTAATTGCTTCAGCAATGACTTCTACAAATGTTAGGTTTTGGTTTTCGTGGCAATTGCTTTTGAGCTCTCACAGAACTGTCCTGGAAAACATCATTGAAGAGCTCTCTATGTCCCAAGCAGGGTAATATTGGTAGGGAGGGGGCAGCTGTCTTCATACAGGCTCTGATTTAAAGCAGAAAGAAAGCTTTGCTCTGATGAAGAGGTGAGGTGCAGAGGCAAGCCTGGGGCTGCACACTTTATGCCAGCAAAAGCAAAGAAAGGACCAACTGATAAACTCTACTGCTTTGGAAAACAGGAGGAAGTGTACAACTGTTAGGTTGTTAGGGAATCAAAAGTTTTAACATGGGCCTGCACGCCAACTAAAGGCAAAGAAATCAGTGTGAGATGCTCTGGAAGCCAGGCTTACATTTAAAAAGCCATTTCTGCCTTGACACAGGTTAAATATTAACTCAGAACGCCAATCTATTGGAGGCCAGAGCTAAGGTTATTTCTGTGAGGCAAACCTCAAAACATAAGAACAGTAAACAGTGAAGAAGGTCATTATTCTAGCATCTCATGCAATTTCTGGCTTCTCCCCTTCAGCTATAGTAGAGAGCTCACAAGCTCTCAAATGTCAGCTGATCCGTTGGTCACTGTGCAAATTCTAGTTGCCAGGGGATCACGGCTGAAAAACATTTAAGTATCTAAGTAGAGGAGAAGCATTATTATGGGATAGGAAGGAAGGAAAGAAGGACAAAAAAAAGAAAATGTGACCTGTTTGGTACCGTTAGATAAGATATAATGATTGCAAGGTGCTTTGGGAACCTATAGAATTAAAAAAACTTAACAATAATGACTGCATTCACAAAGAAATAGGTATCTTTCTTTGCACAGCAGCAGAGAATTAGGAGCTCAGTGTGGAAGATGGGAACCAGTTGGAAAACGGGGTTGTGTCTTTGGCCTGTTGGGGAAACGTAACCACCTTGAGAAGGGGTATATTTGAAGTTGGCCTGTATGTGTGTTCGTATGTATTAGAAGAGAAAGATCAGGAAAAAAATACATAGGAAATTTCCCACAAAACAGAAAATAAAAGAGACAAGACAACCCCTCCCCGCCGGCCCCACAGTGACATCTTAACCCGCGGGGCGTGCTTTCCGCCTCCGGTGCTGCCAATACCTGGATCTGCTGGACCATGTTGCGCAGCTGCACCAGGAACTCCTTGGCTTCCTTGGCCCTGTCCGACAGCCCGTTCAGTGCCTGGGAAAGCTGGCTCTGCAGAGATGAAGAAGGAAACCATGGAGCTCTCACCATAGGAGGCATCCACAAGGCCGCACAGGGTGGTTTTCATCCAAGACCCAGGAGCCCTCGCCCTCCTCAGATTCCTCTTGTCTGAGCTGGGCCACTGAGCCAACATCTGTACTTGAGGATGCAGGTAATAACGGCATCTCGACTCCTTCCAGAGGCCCCTGAGGACTGTCTCCTCTGAGAAGGTGAAAACTTCTGGCCATCGCAGTCAAAGGCCCTTCCCAGCTGATATCGGCCTGGAAGTTCCTCATCTCATTAATTACTTAATTAATTCAGCAATAATTTATTTAATTAAAAAAAAAACAGTGAGTCAGATGATCTGATACTTATCAATATTATTTAGCTCCATGTGCTACTGATCTGGGATTAGGGCAGAAAGAATGAAGACGGTTAAGAACAGGATGAGGGAAGAAAGGGTGAGAGCCCGTGCCATGCTCTGGGGTCACTTAAATGTAACGACAGATACAGAGGGCAGGATGATGTTCTTCCTCATCGGAGTCTTCGTCCTTCTCTCAAGTACAGCCCTGTTGCCCCAGCTCCTCTCCACACTAGCCTCCTAAAGCAAGGTGCGCTCTCTTCTGACTGTCCACCCCGCCCCGTCCACATGCAGATGCAGTTCTGCTGGGGGGGCCAGGTGTCCAGGTAAGTACTTGCTGCTGGGGGGTGGCACTTGGTCTCTGGGAGGATGCACTGAATTCATTACCGGTTTCCTGAGCCTAAATAATAGTGGTTCTGAAACATCCTCCACACGGGCTCCCAATCTCTGTTGCTGATTGACGAGACCTAAGTGGAAGTTGGATGGGGGCTGGAGGGGTCTGAGAAAGATTCTGCTTTTCTGCTAACATGGGACCATTGTGGCTGGTGCAACCTTTTCCCTTTCGCTGCTGACTTTATGGCAGATGCCTTGTGACTCTCAAGAAGAGAAGGCCAACGTGGTAAGGGAGGACGGTGAAAGGAGAAAGTTGCCTGGGTTCCAATGGCATCTTTGAGCATCTGAACCAACACTTGAAGTCTCCTACCACCAAACTTCTTGTTATGGTGGGGGGAAAATTACCTCCGAGTTTAATCCCTGTACTGGAGTTTACCGTTACTTGCAGCCATTACCACTGTACTTGGTACAAAATTCCTGCTCCTGGCAGACTGGGCAAGTCCTTCCATCCCTCCTATAAATTACAGAGACACGCTGCCTTTCCCCACAACACTTTCTTTGAACACTGAAGCCCTTTCTCCTCCTTGCCAACGCAGTGCCTCATCCACTCTGTCCTTTCAGCTAAAGGGCAGAATCTTAAAATTATATCTCTTGGTCCTATGGATGTTTTTCACTTATATTTGCATTATTACATACGCAGTCAGGCACTGAATCTCTTTAAAAGTGTGCATGCCACAGGCCTGGTGCAAGCACTGTGGGGAGGCAGTAAGAGCACAGACTTTGGAAGGGTTCAGATTCTGGCTCTGTCCCTTCCTAAACGTGACCTTGAGAAAGTGACCTCTGCCTGAGTTACTCCAATGGAAAAAGTGGGAATAATAATATTTTGTAGTTGGGTTACTGTGAAGGCTTAAGGCATTCATCAGCCTGAAGGCTCCTGCTAATAAAGGACAGTGGTTAGGGGAACTATTCCAAATTCTCAAATGCTGTCAGTTACCAGCTGTTCATATCTTACACGTAGTTTGACCTCATCCATAAATGAGAAGAACACTACGATTCTTGGGCGCTGTGGGCACGGCATGAGATACTGTATCTAAAGTCCAGAACCCTGCTGGCACATGGTGCATGATAATAAATGTCGGCTGTTATTAACTCTTACTCACCTCTTCCTTCCTGCCCACAAACACCTGTGAACTGACTGGGGTGGGATTCACAGGGCAGGATCCTGGCACAGGATCTTTTGGAGGATACCCTTCATCACTTGTACTTTGATCGAGGTACTCAAACTCTGGGAGTCTAAACCGATGCAGCCCAGGAAGAAAAAGTAGAAAGCGAGCCTACAGTTAAGTTGCTGAAAGGGCTACTCAGTGATTTATTACTGGGTCCCAGCTGCACTATAACTTGGGTTAAAAGTTGTCTCAAGAACTTTTTCAGGAGCCCAGGGGATGAAAAAGGTAAAGAGAGTCTTATTTGGAAGAGTGAGCAATAGAATGAGAATCATATTCTAAAGGAAAAAGTTTGTTCTTGTGACTTTAGAACTCATATTCTCTCTTCTTCTAAATGAGTCAGAGTTGGCTGGGCTACCACACTTTTCTTCCCCCTTTTCTTGTAGCCCAGGCCTTAGTAACCACATTTGGAGGTTTGAGTAGAGAAGTCAAATTCATTCAGCCGCACAGAACTGGAGCTACCTGATTTCTTACAGTCCAGCCTTGCAACTAAATGTGTGTGTATATAATGTAAGTCAGACCTGACACCCAATAAGAATTGTTGACCAGGTGCTGCTATATACTTAGAAGAAAATTATACTATAGTAGAAAAAGAGTGCTGGCCTCAACCATTCCCTGGATTTTATACAGTAAAGCAGTACATAAACTGCAAAACTCAACTTATTAGCGGATTTCCTCCCTTTGTGTCTATGTTCAGGCCTTCTACCTGGCTAATGATTGTTCTGGTATTTGATAAACAACTGCATTATAAGATAAAGATCTAGAAACCTTTCTCTTAAGATTTGCCACCTTGTGGAAACAGAGCAGGAGACAATGAAAAATCCTGGAAACTACCTATCACTAGACAATGCTCTTCTTGTAAGGATTTATAATGTGCGTTGCTTTTATAGGACAGTCTTTTGATTACATTTATAAGCCACATCTGATGTAGAAGAACATTATTTTTTATTGATTTCGTTTCCCAGAAGCATTTAAATTCCTGCTCTATGCTAACAGAGATGTTCTTTCTGTATTCAGGACCACAGAGCAGCCCTGTAAATTTACACCAGAACACTGAAGATGAAAATATGTAGTATGTGTTTTCATTTTGGCATCTTTGGCTGTACCTGTAGCCATCAGAAGCTGTTTATAATGCCTAAGCAATGACATCCTGATTTCTTGGATATTTGTTTTCCAATTTACTTTTGAAAAGATGTCATGATCAGAAAGTGAATGGGAGTGGGAAAATGATGTAGCCAAAGAAGCACTGACAAATTTCCAGTCCAGAGCTCAGAGAATGCTCGGAATAACCAAGATCGCCCAGAAAGATGGCAAGTTGTTTGGAGCTTGAAGGAGAGAAACAAAGAACTCCACCTCCTCCCTTCCTTCTCCCGGGCTTTTTCCCCTCCAGCTTCTACCCTGGCTGGCTCCCCTAGCCTCGCAAAGGAGTGTATGTTATAAGAGGTCAGAGCTCAGTCTGGGAGCCCCTGTGGAGGATGTTTCAGAACTACTATTATTTAGGTTCAGGAAACCGGTAACGGATTCAGTGCATCCTCCCAGATACCAAGCTTTCCCAGACAGAAAGTCACGTCTTCTTTCCTTTCCCTGCCGTGAACATTATTCTTCTGTCATTTCCCCCCCTCAATTCACTACAAATACTGGATGGAGACAAATTGGAACAAATGAAAGGAAGCTTCCTTGCTGTCTGGGATCTGAAGTTATAAGCACGAGATGGGTCAAAAAGGGTCAACCAAGATTTGGTACAAAATAGGTGAGGCGGCAAATGTGCAAAGGCACCTTGATGGCCCCAAAACGACCTTGCTGCCACCCTGGGCAGCTCTGACCTAGTGCACCCTGCTTGGGACTGTGGCCCACGCCACCTCTTTGCCAGATACCAAGGTCACCACAAAACACAGGAGAAAAGTGAGGATCGATGCAATGCGATTCAGAAGGACCTGCCCCCCGCCCCCCCCCCCCCCACTGGAAGAATAACAATTTTTATTGAAGAAATACTGATTTTTGATTCTCACTACATTACTGACATTATATAATTAAAAAGTAAAAACAAGAAATTCAAATGGTGTCAACCTATTGGTCATTTCTTATGAGCCACCAACTCTGATGGGTGCTTTTATCAGGTGTCCTATTTAACCCCAATCACCTCCCTGCCATTTTGCAGAGGTTCAAAGGTGTGGATACTCCTGAGTTAAGGCTTTACCATTCACTGGTTCAAGGAAGAGCCAGAACACAAACCCTAGTCTGATTCCAGAGCTGTGCTCTTTGCTCCAGCCTCCTGAGAAGAGAGTTCTTTCCCCACCCACAGAGGAAGAAACAAAAACAACCCCATGGTGAGAGTATGTAAAATGAAAGAATGTGAGTTGAGGAGGGGATTATGATTATTAGGGAATTTGGTTATACTTAACAGTCAGCTTACGTGTAAACCACAGCAAGACTAATTACCCTATGAAATGGTCAACTTTTTTCCTTCATAAAGCATTTTTAGTGACTTTAAAAAGGACCCCTGTCAAAGAGAGGGGTCTCATGGGAGAGGGCCAGAAGCTTTAGTTTGGGGTCCAATGCTGGCTTTATCACCTACTGACCTGAGATCTCGGGCAGGGACTGGGCTGAGTGTGGAATGAGATCAAGGAAGAGAAAAGTGAGTAGAACCTGGGGAACCTCCAAGCTGAGCTACCCAAGGGGCCTGATTCTCCTTCCACTTAGAACTTCAGTTCCTGCCTGTACCTTTCCTCCCCCCTACGAAGGGCTCTTTCCTCTGGTCTGTTGGTGGGAGATCCTGGATCTATCCCAGCCCCAGCTCACGGTAGTTAGATGGGTGGGAGGCCTCAGAGGCTGGCCTGCTTGGAGCTGCCACCCTGTCTCTTACTTAACAGCAGGGCTGGGGCAGCGAACAGGCTGCAATCTACAAACTGGGTAGCTGGGCCTGGGAACTGAAACACACAGTCCAGGGGCAAGTGTGTGTGTGTGAGTGTATGTGAGTGTGAGAACATGTGTGTGCGAGGCTGTGTATGTGAGTGTGTATGCATATGTGTGTGTGAAAGCCTACGTGTGATTGTATGTAAATGTGAGTGTATATGTGAGTGTGAATGTGAGTATAGAGTGTGTGAGAGTATGTGACTGTGTGTGTATGAGCTATCTCATCAGTGGTGTATGGGGAGGCTCTTAGCTTTGGATGAGGCTTGTATCACAGTGGTCTTAAGGGTAGGGCACTGGTCCACTAAACTGCTGCTTATTGCTAATTGGTTGTGACAAAGAGTCTCTCCTTGACCAAACTCTATCTAGCCAGGCTCCTCTGAGCCCTCTTGTTTACTTTATAGGACTCAATTTTGGCCTACAAAGACTTGAACAAACACTAACATACTTTCTAATAGCTCAAGACTGCATCCCTAGGATGACCCTAGTCTCCCTTAAAGTGTCTGTCTGTCTATGTTTTCCTCTATGAATTTTATAGTATCTGGCCTTACTTACATTTAGGTCTTTAATCCATTTTGAGTTTATTTTTGTATATGGTGTTAGATAATGTTCTAATTTCATCCTTTTACATGTATCTGTCTAGTTGTCCCAGCACCATGTATTGAAGAGACTGTCTTTTCTCCATTGTATACTCTTGCCTCCTTTGCAGGTGGACGTGGGTTTCAATCCTAGCCTTTTACTAGCTGTGTGGCCCTGGACATATCACCTAACCACAGTGCATTCTCTGGTGCTCTGCCCAGGTTCCCTTTCCAGGCTGCTGCATCCTTCTTCCAGCTGGGACTATCTGCTGTTGATAAATTACGCTAGGAATTGCTCTTGGCCATAGCAAACTGGGTTGCTCAAGGCTATGCCTCCTTTCAGGGATGTCCCATGGATAGAGACCAGCTGGGACCCCCTTACCTTGTTTTGAGAATAATGCTGAAGGGTCATCCCAGCTCCAGAACTCCCTGCAGGATTGGCTGGGGCTCCTGCAGGTCAACTCCTCCCTCTGCTCAATCCTGGCCTTCTCACTTCCTTGGAGGTGGATCTATGGAGACCACTGAGCAACTAACCATCCCTATTCAACTCTCTGAATCTGTGTCCAGGGGACCCTATCTAAAAAAACAATTTTCTAGGCTTCAGTTTCCTCATCTGCAACACGTGGATAATCACAGTACCTGTATCATAGTATTGTGGTGAGGATTATGTACTATATAAAGTTCTATACAACACATGGCATATTATAAGCATTTAATAAATAGTATTGTTTTTACAATGAGAATTATGTTAAAATACACATACATAAATCATTAAAACACTTTGTCATACCACATGTCCCAATGTGGCGTTTGGTCAATTACAATTATCTAGACAGTTGGGTATATTGTAGTATTTACAATGTTTGTTCCCTCCCCATCTTTGCCACAGGACTTCGAGGACCTCCTGTAGATGGAGCATGTGTTCCTGCCCCATTGTCATCCTTGGACATGTGGTTTGCTTTAGCTTAAAGAGGCCTTGTGATTTTCTACCAGCTTTTTTGCTCTTTGTCACACAGATCCAGGGATGTATTGATAAACTGGCCCTCAAAAAACAAAACCAAGAAACAAACAAATTTTGATTTGCAGTGTTTGCCAATTCCCATGGTGTAAATACATAGTTAATTTTAGGCCACCAACATGGCATCACTGAACAGAGTTGGGGAGAGATGTGCACCATCAACTCTTTTGAGCTGTGGGCTGGTATAAGTCAGGTCAGCATGCCACAGGGCATATCCCACATGGTGGCTGTGGCCCTTAGAAAGAAGACATGTATAATGGAACTTCAGACTACTTCCTATGATATAATATGAGCATAATATATATATATGAGCAAGAAATAAACCTTTGGTTTATAAGCCACTGAGATTTTGGGGTTGTTTGTTACTGCAGCAAAACTGACTAATACAGATAGCAATTATAACTTTCCCTTCATGATTTATTAATTTAATCAACCTTCCATTCCATCCAGGCACAGTGATTCATGCCAGGAAAACAATAATAAAGACAGTAGACATAATCTCTTGCCTCAAGGAACCATCATTGCATTGAAACTTCCACCATTCTGAGCTTAATAATGTCCCCTTTAAAAGTTCTCTCCCATAGGCTCTCTAATAAAGCAGAAGAAAGCTGGAATATTCTAACAACTAACAACAGAAATGTAGCTTCTCCACTTCTCAGGGAAAATGAGAAGTATCTGCTTTCCTAGTAAGACATAGCCAGTTCTGGCCAGAGTTTGATTCCAGAGGTTCTCTGCACAGCCTTTATCCACCAAACTTCAGATCTTTCTCTGTCTTAGACAGAAAACACTCAAAATGGAGATGCAAATCAACACTGAAAGTTTTTTCAGCAATGAAATAGAGGAGCCACTTTTTACCGCATCGCAAAGCAAAATAATTGTTGCCTCACCCCAGTGTTCATAGTTTCTTGGTGGAAATTGATTTTCAAGGTCTCTATGGCTTTTGCTTAGAGTGCTGCAAGCTGTGAAAGAATTCATGCAGAAACTGTTGTGATTGAAGGCTTGAAACTTTAATAAAGTAGCAGGCACACAGGCTGTAAGGTCAACACCACTCTTCCCAAGGCAGAGCTCGCCTTTCTGTGGATATTCTAAGCCACCACATGTGTGTTGTTAGGCAGTTACTAAGTATTTACAGCCGAGAATCAGAAATATGCCTTCCTTGGGCTAAGCCTTCGTGCAAATATTGGATTTTACATCCTGGAGATGGAGTACAGGATAGATCTCCTTTGTGTGTGTGTTGCCTTTTCTCCTAGGAGAATTCTAGGGCCCCAACCAGCAGGCTCTGAGTGATTTTACATAAAGCTATTTTCTCTGTGGATCCCCCTGGCTGCCTTCACGTCCGCACTGGTCCATCATGTTCTTCCAGGTGGTATTACAGCATTCTGCTTTGTCTGCTACTACCAGGGAATTGTTTTAAGACAAGCAAAACAGATTTAAGATCTATAAATTTTCAGTTCTTAATAGTATTTAAATACCTCAGATAGAAACTCTCAGTTCTAAAATAAGCACTTTTCACTAAATAGTTTAAAACATGATCTTAGAAATATACATGAAAAGGTAAAAAAGCACTGAACTATTTTTCATATAGAAACGCTTTGTGCTTTTTCAGAGACTCAAGTTTTAAGTGCTCAAAACAGGAATGACTTCTTACTCACCCCTTCAAATTTCCAGTGAGGAGAATTGGCAAGAGCAAGACTTTTTATTTGTTTTAAGAAAAAACTTTTCCCACCTTATTTCAAAGGCAGAATATGCTCATTTCAGAAAAATCAGAGAATAAAGAGACTTAGAAGGAAAAAAGAAAACCCTCAATCTCACCAGAGACATACTACTAATAGCCTTGATAATGAACCCTTGATGTTTATCTTTTGAAATTTTGTATATACTTATAGTCAATTACATAGGTATATCAACAAAATTGGGATCATGTCATATACTTATTGATGTCTTGAAATCTGACCTTTTCGTTTAATATGCTATAAATATTTTTCCATCTGACTAAGTACACTGACTACCTATCTGACTATATAATAGCTATATAACACTTTGATAACATTTACTACATGGCAGACACTTCTCACAAAGCTTTACACATATTAACTCATCTTTTTTCACAAAATAACCCAGCAAAGGTGGTTATTATTGTTATTCATATTTTTTACAGGTGAGAGATTGAAGGCAAGGGAGGTTAAGTGGTCCAAAGTCATACAGTTGTTAAGAAGCAGAGCAGAGATTCAAACCTAGGAAGTCTGTGGCCAGAATCTGTACTATTCACCGATAAACTGTAGGGTAACCCACTGTGCAGGTGTATCATAATTTAGTTAAATAATCTCCTATTTTAGGATATTTAGTTTGTTTCCATCTTGTTGCAAAGAGCCAAAATGAAATTCATGTAGGAAGTATTTGGACACATTCTTGATTATTTCCAAAAGTGAAATTGCTTGATCAGCAAACTTTCATAGTTAGAAGGTTTTAAAAATCATGTTATCAAAATGTCCCTCTAAGTAATCATCTAATTTGCACTCCTGCTGAAGGTAATATATAGGCAAGTATTATTGTCTGTATATCTCACTCTAAATATTATAATTTGTATCTATCTTTGTAATCTGATAGGCAAAGAATGGAACCTCATTTTTAAAATTTGCATTTTAAAATTACCAGCGTGGGTGGGTGGGTTTTTTTCAAAGGCTTCTTATTGATCTTTTCCTAGTTAAGGTATAAGTTCTCACTGGTATTATTTGTGAAGCCCTTAGAAGAGGTCCTCGTCCATGGGGTGCTACCTAAGTGTTTAATTACAGAAGCTAGTTTCTTCCCACTGCTGATGACTAGACAAGGCTGGCCTCACCACATGTGTTTGCTTACCTTAGGGGCCCAAAACTGGAAAGAGATCTGGAAAATTCAGGTTGCCTGTTGGAGAGGAAGTGAAGTCGTAGGTTGCTAGTTTTAGTAGATTATGGTCAGAATGTCTGGTTCACAAAATCTCTACTCTTTTGAATTTATAATCATTATTTTGTGGACAGATACAAGTAAATGATAGCTTCTGGTAAACATGTAACAGGCATAAGAGATGAATATCCTCTCTTCTTACAGGACAGGATATGTATAATATAAAGATGATATGCATAATATAAACCTTTGTAACATATTTGTAAACATACTTGAACTTATTAATTGGGTTATTAAGATACTTTATATTTTTGTTCATTATGTGTCTACTTGACATAATTTTCTAAAACAAATAGATATCAAATTTCCCACAAGGATCATGTTCTCCTTTATTTTTAGGAGTTTTTGCTTTCTGTATCTGTGGCTTTCTTCTTTGTTATATCTTCTTTATACCTTTTAACACTAGATCTTATCCTTCTATGTTTCACTTAATTCTTTTGGCCTTGAATTCAATTTCATATGATACTACTATATATGTACCCTCCTGTCTCTCTTGTAAAATTTTGCTCATCTTTCATTTTAAAACTACATTTGGGGCTTCCCTGGTGGCGCAGTGGTTGAGAGTCCGCCTGCCGATGCAGGGGACATGGGTTCGTGCCCCGGTCTGGGAAGATCCCACATGCCGCGGAGCGGCTGGGCCCGTGAGCCATGGCCGCTGAGCCTGAGCGTCCGGAGCCTGTGCTCCGCGACGGGAGAGGCCACAACAGTGA